>NC_090646.1:332891750-333191750 GCF_040937935.1 Hyperolius riggenbachi
TTCATTCCCAGCAAGTGTTGGCTTGTATAAGGAGAATAAGAGTTAGTATAAAAACAGACTTTTGAAGAACAATAAATAATCCATAAAAATACATTTTCAGAAATAAATATTCTAGATAAAAATAATACATTAGCTATGGTGTTGGATGTTAAATCTGAACTTTTGGCAAAACATAAACCATTTAAAGTGGACCTGAACTAATGCACAGGACACAAGGAAAACACTGATTAATCCACTGTTTGTGTTTAGAGTGAAGTCTAATTCAACCTCAGCTGCAAGTAATCACAATTGTAATTTGAGCTCTCAGGTGTGTCAGCACAAGAATCTCGGCAGCCTCAGCTAATTTGTAAGCGCAAAATGTTAACCCTTTGTCTGCTTCCATGAAAGCAGGAAGTAGACACACTGTAGATTTACTGCAGGAGTACTGTGGGCTGTGGGCTGCAACAAAATAATGTTTTTCTGTAAAGGTTATTATGCTGTAGCTTATCTTTTAGAGCAGAGAGGGAGATCTGAGTTCAGGTCAGGTTCAGAATAGAGTATATACAGTATTTATTTTTCATCTTGTTAAAACATAATCTCCAAGTTATATCAGCTATTGCAATTCATTTTGCTCTAAAAATTGGTTAATGCAGCATTTCTGTAACTGAGGAAAACAGAAGGCTCTTAATGGCCACCTTATCCGAGCGACCTCTTGCATGTGCATGAGGCCTAATGGCCCATGTCCACTAGCGCAAATTTGCATGCATTTTCTGCATGCAGATTCACTTAACCAATACAAGTAAATGGGCCTGTTTCCACCTGTCAGGAAAACTGAGCGTTCTGATATGCAGGAAAAATCTGCACAGCAGAGCCATCAGAATTCACAACACCGCACACACCGCTTGCGATTCGCATGTAATGTATTAATGTAGGTATTCGCATTGCGCTTTCGCTACCTGAATTTTCCATGCGAATTCGCATATGTTTTCGTGTAAAATCAATGTAAAAGCACACAGGCACTGACATGGCTAAAATCGCATACTTACAAAAATACATGAAAACGCATACGAATTCGCATGAAAATTTGCATACAAACGCATATGAATTTGTATCCGCATGCAAAATCGTTTATGCGTTTTCCACAAAGAAATCGGACCGCACTAGTGGAAACAGGCCCTTAGACAGATTGTTTAAAATACTGATAACTTTTCAAGGGGTATTTTTATCACAAGGTATTCATTACACAATTTTAATTTCAAGACTAAAGCATGTCTTTCTTCCTTGAAATCCCTTTACTAGTTTAATAATTGGCCTCCTGACAACATGACTGCCAAAAGTCTATTTCTTGGTCTTCCCAGATAGTGATGCAAAACAACTATTGAGAGTCTGCCCTCAGCATCTCAGAATAGGGAGTAGATAATCTCACATGCAGAACTCCACCCATAACACTACTTACCTTTTCTTTTTAATCAAGACTCAGACAGGGGGCCATATGCAATTCACTTTTCAACTGAGTTTTCTCCTTTGAGATAATTTTTCATCTTCGATTTAAAATAACTTTCCAGCACTTTTCAACTAAAAAGTACCAATAAGTAGGTGAAAGAGTACTATCAAACTTATTTTGAGTATTTTCTTGGTTTCTGGTGGTGTAAAGGCATTTTATTGACAGTTTAAAATTAACACCTAGGAGAAAACTCAGGTGAAAAAGGGAATTGCATATGGACCAGGATGTCTATATTTAACATACAGGTCATTTCCTCACGACCAAAGGCTCCTTCCACCAACTTCAGTCTGGTGTTTCAAATAGCAAGGTCATTGAAACAAGGGTGCTTTGAGGGGGTGAGGTGTTCCCTTCAATGCTGAAAGTCATTTAGATTGTTTTTTTGGCAAGGTAAGAAGGTAGTTTTCTCCTTCAGGCTACTCTGTTTCTCTATGTTTCAGGCCATTTTCTCTCTTTTATGTGCTGTAAGTGAACTAGAATGGCTAGTGACACTTGCTTCTGCCTTAGTAATATATGAGGCATAATGTATGGCTACAGTAAAGTGTAGTGGTTACAACATATAACGGGTCACATTCTTGTAAATTTATTTTTATATCAAAATAGTAAAAAAAAATGTTTCCCCTCTCGCTGTTTCTTGCCATGAGTAAAGGGTGTGTACTTGCCAAGGAGAGTTTGAGACATGTGAGTGTTCTGTTGCAATTCCCGAAGTGTCTGACTCCTTACCTCAGGTAACCTGCTAGAGCAAAAAAATCTGTAGGACTAAACTGTCTATATAGGGAGAGAAAGACTGGGTCCTTGCAGACGTATAGCAATATTTTACAAGCTGCAGCAAGAACCCTTATGGCTAACTGACAGCATATGCTAGTATCTGTGTGTCATACAATCATGGATGTCTTCTTACAGTGTTTTTGTTTTATGTCCTTACCCTGATTTTTTTTATTTTTTTTTACAATTGAGGACTCTATTACAGACTCTCAACTATGAACTTGTGAATGGAGGACTTAGATTGTCTTGAGATATGCTGAATCACAAATCCAGTATTTATAGTACTTATTTATAGTTTTTATAGTACTATAATTACAGTGTTGTAGTTATACAATACATTTAAATGAAACGTCTTAGCTGTGTCATTAAGTAGAAAGTTTATAAAACTTAGAATAAAAAAATTGATCTTGAGTAAATGGGTTTCCAGATTTTGTGTTGTTTTTCCTTTCTAATATATACTGTACATATTATTTATTTCTCTAGCTGCTGTTGCTGACCTGATAGTCCAAATACAATCACCTGCTAACTGGAAACACATGGCTGGTAGGGCAGTTCAAAACAGGCTTCTGGCACAAATTAAGTCTCTTTTTCCAAACACCTTGCCTATATCTTAATCTTGTTAGAGAAATCAGGGTGTGAGTTATAGAGAGATCACATTGTATAAATTGAGAATTCTGTTTAACTCATTTGGCTACCTTCCAATTATTATTATTTATTTATTTTTTGTGTTTTACCACAAGCCGATAGGAAATAAAGTCATTAATGGCACAGAACGTTAACTGATGCATATAAAAACTTGCAGTAGCCTTTGGAATGTTTTTCAAACTATTCATACAGTGCTGCTTGAATGTTTGTGAACCCTTCTGCGTTTTCCAATATTTGTACATAAATATGACCTAAAATTTGATCTGTTTCTTAGTCTTAAAACTAGAAAAAAAAAGAAGAACCCGATTAAAGAAGTGTATCCAAAACATTACTGAGAAAAAGGACACAATCACATATTTGTGTGCTGCAATATTATGTTGCACTCTAGGATAACCATTTAATTTGAAAGGTAAATTAGTGTCCATTGTTTCAATCAGTGAGATGGTAATCAGGAATGTGTGTAGGAGGCTCTGTCTTATTAATAGAACACAGATCTGGATTTCCACTATGCAAGCCTGATCTTCACAACACATTTGTAGATGTGTCATGGCTTAAACAAACGATATTCCACAAATCCTCTAAACACATTATTGATGCTGACCACACTGTGTACAAATGGAAGCAATTCAGCACTAGTATTACCCTTTCTAGAAAAGGCTAATCAACAAAGATTAAACTAAGAGCAAGGTGTGTAATACTTCAGGAGATCTCTATGAACCCCCAGCTAATGTGTAAGGCGCTGAAAGACTCCCATACATTGGTGAATGGCAGTGTTCATGAGTTCATTAACAGGAGAGCACTACATTACAAACAAACAAATACAGAACATTTATATTGCGCTTTTCTCCTGGCGGACTTAAAGCGCCGGAGCTGCAGCCAATAAGACGCGCTCTATAGGCAGTAGCAGTGTTAGGGAGACTTGCCCAAGGTTTCCTACTGAATAGGTGCAGGCTTACTGAACAGGCAGAGCCGAGATTCAAACCCAGGTCTCCTGTGCCAAATGCAAAGCCTTTACAATTACGGTGAGCACAGCATCATTGTATGGAGAAAGCCACTATGTAAAAATAACTTCACTTTCCATCTACAGCTTGCTCAAGATCTCAGTGGTAAGCTAGACATCTACTGGGAGATGGCTTTGTGTGTGGATGATTCAGAAACAGAACTCATTTTGAGTACTTTGCTCTAAAAAAATCCTAGACCCATTGTTGGGCTTTCTTTATCAGTTCTAAACTTTTGGATCCAAATTTCTGGAGTATTTGGGATCCATGGATTTTACAAAATTAAAGATCATATTATATTATATTTTAATGGTATATTAACACTGGACTAACTGCAACTTGCTCCAAAGTTGCTACCCTTGACAAGAGTGCAAGAGTATTAGGCTTAGACTTCTGTGGCTCTGTCAAACAAGATAGTTTGGTTTGGCTAAATCACATAGGGTTTTGCTAGTTAGCTCTCAGGAACGTGATGGATCTTGTTTCTTTGCTGAGTGAAATAGTGGTTCAAACATATTACTAAGGAGAGGCTATACTGTAACCCTGTGTGTGTGTCATTGCAACAGACACACACACCAAGGGTTAAATATGCATTTATTTTTTGTGGAAAGTGCTGCTTTAAAGAGAGCCTGCAGGTGCCACCAGGGGGAGCCCATTAGTAGAAAAGAGGAGAGAGAAGTTAGGCATGTGCAGAGGGGAAGTAACAGTTGGGTTTTGGCTGTTGAAGGGTAGTGAGGGGGAGGAGCCTTGAAAGCGGTTGAGACTGAGTTGAAGATGCAGCAAGAAATGAGTGTAATGTGGAGGATATAGAGGAGAGGCACAAAACAAGAGACCAGCCATTGGTGAGACAGTCTGAGCAAGGCAGAGGCACAGACAAGAACTACTGAAAACTAAAGTAAGGAAGAAAAAGAGAGCTGCAGACATTCAGGAGAGGAGAGAGACCACTCACTCTACAGGCCAGTAAAGAGCAGCAATTCTGGAGAGATAAGCCAGAAGAGAAATAGTGAGGAATAATAAGGAAACACCAGGAAAGTAAAGATTACCTGTAATAGAGAGAGAGGTAACAGAAAACAGCAGAGACACAACAGTGACACAGAGACAGCATGACAGCAATGCATACAAGAGTGAGACAGAGAAACAAGTGACAGGATTAAAGAAAATGAGTGAAAACTGCAGTGCAGTGTCTGGAGAGATTGGGCTTGATTCACAAAAGATGTGGGAGGGTTGGCGGGCACTCGGAGCAGGATCTTGGTTGACACCCAAACAACTATGTGCTCAGGATTGAAACAGAACAGCATATTCGTGAAAAAAGCATGGAGAAAATCCGGCACTATAGTGTTTAATGTGGCAAAAAATGTATAAACATGACACAAATCATGCAGTAAGTAGTAAGCATGTACAAGATATGACGACCAGGCAAAGTAGCAATCAAAAAGTCATACCAAAGTGTCTCTAATGGTGCCTGGGTGTAGATGGAGGATGGCGGTGGTGGGTGCCAGGGGGTGCACGGCCCGACGACCGTTTCGCGTGGCTTACGCCAAGCTTTTTCCGAGGTGAAAGTGCAACAAATACTGGAGGAGCGGCGGGACATATAAAGTGTATTTAGATACACTTCCGGTCCGCCGCAGTAAAATCCACCCCTTCCGGAACTGCTGGGTCACACTGGCCAATCCCCAGCCTAATCTATTGGAACGCATAGTGTCGCGCATGTGCGGTCGCGTGTACGTGTCATGGTGACGTCAGTACACGTTAGCCAATCGTACAGCGCAACTAGTAAAGCAAGGGCTATTGCATGTGAACGGTCACGTGCACGCGTCAAACATGACGTAAGTGCACGCTGGCCAATCACAAGCCGCGCCAGCCCCTTCCATGTACGGAGCTGCTCTCAGGTGCTCAGATCGTACATAAACTGGCAACCATGGCAACCTCAGTGTTCCCCAAACAAATGGGGACGCCAAGGGGAGGCAACTAGTAGTAGGTGCACTCCAGATGGGTGGGTGGAATATTTCCACCAGAGGCAGGTTGGTGGAACTGCGGAAGTGTGTTCACAAAAAAAAAAAAAAGGCTATGCAAGGTGATGTATCTGTACTAGGCTACGGGGAAAGGGAAAAGGGCAAGTATGAAGCAATAACCAGAAAGGGGAAGGGGAGGAGAAAAGGGTGAACCCAAAAAGTGTGGAAAGTGGTGGGGTGATGGTGGGAAAAGGAGAGGGAGGGAAAAGGGGGAAAAGGGAGAGGAATGAATGGGTACACCAGAGAGAAGAGAGGCTGGGAATAGTAAAACGGCCACCAGATGGAGAGATAGTTGGCAATTCCCAGAGTGGCTCATCCCCTAGAATAATAAAATACTTTATTGGTTATATATAGTTGTGCTACAAAGCAATCTATTAATATTAAAAAAAATTATATATAGGGGATGAAAAAAAGCCACTATAGGATTGAATGGGCAACAGAAGACGGCCCAGGGGAAATATAGTGAGAACACAAGGAACACCCAAAAGGGTGATCAAGGATCAAGAAAGCAGGCTAAGTCCACATAGTCGTTAAGACCCAAAGGACCCATCGCGTCTGTACGTAGGATCCAATGCGCCTCTTGTCTGAGCAGTAATCTTTTCCTGTCGCCCCCTCTACGAGGGGCATCGCAGAAATTAATGCAAGCAAATGACAAAAGGTTAGGGTTGCTTTGATGGAAAGTTGACATATGTTCAACGATCCTCGGATAGCCTTTGTTCTTAGGAAGCAAACGTACATGCTCCAGGATGCGTTCTTTCACCATCCTGGTGGTTTTACCAATGTAAAATCTATGGCATGGACACCACAGAGCATACACGACAAATTTTGTTCTGCAAGTAGCAAAAAAGGTAATATTATGTTGAACTGGGCCCAAAGTATATGATTTGCCAGTCTTCATAAACTGGCAGGCTTTACAAAAGCCACATCTGTGATTACCTGGGGAGACAAAATCGCTCAGCCAAGTGCGTTGTGGATGCTCACGAAAGTCGCTGTGTACCAAGAGATCACCAATAGTTGGTGCTTTCTTAAAGGTAATTAGCGGTTGAGAAGGCAGGGAGCTTTTTAAAATCGGGTCCTCCAACAGGAGGGACCAATTTCTGCTAAAAGCCCACTTAATTTGATTAGCCATGCACCCCCTGGCACCCACCACCGCCATCCTCCATCTACACCCAGGCACCATTAGAGACACTTTGGTATGACTTTTTGATTGCTACTTTGCCTGGTCGTCATATCTTGTACATGCTTACTACTTACTGCATGATTTGTGTCATGTTTATACATTTTTTGCCACATTAAACACTATAGTGCCGGATTTTCTCCATGCTATTGATTCACAAAAGAGTGCTAACTGTTAGCACAGGCGTTTTCGCATGAATTTTCGCATTGCACGCGATCGCGAATTTTCATGCTAAACGATACCGTTTTCGCACGCAAATGCGAATTTTCGCGCAAAAACGATATCGATTCCGTGGTAAAATTCGCGTTTCCACGCGAAAACATTATTGTTTCGCGCGAAAATTTGCGATCGCGCAATGCGAAAATTCATGCGAAAACGGCCGTGCTAACAGTTAGCACTCTTTTGTGAATCAAGCCCATTGTGTGACAACAGCTGGCAGACAAGATACTGAGGAGGAGACCAGTGGCGTAGCTACAAACCTCTGGGCCCCCGATGCGGAATCTGGATGTGGGCCCCCCCCTGACCACATGGTGGAGGGCCGACCGACCACAAAATGCAATCAGATTCGCAGAAGATTTTCCCACAAAATGCAATGAGATTGGCAACAGATTTCCCCTCAAATGGAATCAGATTGGCAACATATTTCTCTACAAATGCAATGAGATTGGCAGCATATTTCCCCATAAATGCAATCAGATTGGCAGCATATTTCCCCACAAATGCTATGATATTGGCAGCACATTTCCCTACAAATGCAATCTTATTGGCAGCAGATTTCCCCGCAAATGCAATGAGATTGGCAGCATATTTCCAAATAAATGGAATCAGATTGGCAGCATATTTCCCCACAAATGCTATGATATTGACAGCACATTTCCCTACAAATGCAATCTTATTGGCAGCAGATTTCCCCTCAAATGCAATGAGATTGGCAGAAGATTTCCCCACAAATGCAATGAGATTGGCAGAAGATTTCCCCACAAATGGAATTAGATTGGCAGCATATTTCTCTACAAATGCTGTGAGATTGGAAGAACATTTCCCTACAAATGCAATCTTATTGGTAGCAGATTTCCCCACAAATGCAATGAGATTGGCAGCATATTTCCCCATAAATGGAATCAGATTGGCAGCATATTTCCCCACAAATGCTATGATATTGGCAGCACATTTCCCTACAAATGCAATCTTATTGGCAGCACATTTCCCCACAAATGCAATGAGATTGGCAGAAGATTTCCCCACAAATGCAATGAGATTGGCCGAAGATTTCCCCACAAATGGAATTAGATTGGCAGCATATTTCTCTACAAATGCTGTGAGATTGGCAGAACATTTCCCCACAAATGCAATCTTATTGGCAGCACATTTCCCCACAAATGCAATCTTATTGGCAGCAGATATCCCCACAAATGCAATCTTATTGGCAGCAGATTTCCCCACAAATGCAATGAGATTAGCAGCAGATTTCCCCACAAATGCAATGAGATTGGCAGCAGATTTCCCCACAAATGCTATGAGATTGGCAGCACAATTCCCCACAAATGCAATGAAATTGGCAGCACAATCCCCCACAAATGCAATGAAATTGGCAGGAGATTTCCCCACAAATGCAATCTTATTGGCAGCAGATTTCCACACAAATGCAATGAGATTGGCTGAATATTTCCCCACAAATGCAATGAGATTGGCAGAAGATTTCCCCACAAATGCTATGAGATTGGCAGCACATTTCCCCACAAATGCTATGAGATTCGCAACATATTTCCCCACAAATGCAATGTTATTGGCAGCACCTTTCCCCACAAATGCAATCTTATTGGCAGCAGATTTCCCCACAAATGCAATGAGATTGGCAGCAGATTTCCCCACAAATGCAATGAGATTGGCAGCAGATTTCCCCACAAATGCTATGAGATTGGCAGCACATTTCCCCACAAATGCAATCTTATTGGCAGCAGATTTTCCCACAAATGCAATGAGATTGGCAGCAGATTTCCCCACAAATGCATTGAGATTGGCACCAGATTTCCCCACAAATGCAATGAGATTGGCAGCAGATTTCCCCACAAATGCAATCTTATTGGCAGCAGATATCCCCACAAATGCAATCTTATTGGCAGCAGATTTCCCCACAAATGCAATGAGATTAGCAGCAGATTTCCCCACAAATGCAATGAGATTGGCAGCAGATTTCCCCACAAATGCTATGAGATTGGCAGCACAATTCCCCACAAATGCAATGAAATTGGCAGCACAATCCCCCACAAATGCAATGAAATTGGCAGGAGATTTCCCCACAAATGCAATCTTATTGGCAGCAGATTTCCCCACAAATGCAATGAGATTGGCTGAATATTTCCCCACAAATGCAATGAGATTGGCAGAAGATTTCCCCACAAATGCTATGAGATTGGCAGCACATTTCCCCACAAATGCTATGAGATTCGCAACATATTTCCCCACAAATGCAATGTTATTGGCAGCACCTTTCCCCACAAATGCAATCTTATTGGCAGCAGATTTCCCCACAAATGCAATGAGATTGGTAGCAGATTTCCCCACAAATGCAATGAGATTGGCAGCAGATTTCCCCACAAATGCTATGAGATTGGCAGCACATTTCCCCACAAATGCAATCTTATTGGCAGCAGATTTTCCCACAAATGCAATGAGATTGGCAGCAGATTTCCCCACAAATGCATTGAGATTGGCAGCAGATTTCCCCACAAATCCAATGAGATTGGCAGCAGATTTCCCCACAAATGCAATCTTATTGGCAACACATTTCCCCACAAATGCAATCTTATTGGCAGCAGATTTCCCCACAAATGCAATGAGATTGGCAGAAGATTTCCCCACAAATGCTATGAGATTGGCAGCACATTTCCCCACAAATGCTATGAGATTCGCAACATATTTCCCCACAAATGCAATGTTATTGGCAGCACCTTTCCCCACAAATGCAATCTTATTGGCAGCAGATTTCCCCACAAATGCAATGAGATTGGCAGCAGATTTCCCCACAAATGCAATGAGATTGGCAGCAGATTTCCCCACAAATGCTATGAGATTGGCAGCACATTTCCCCACAAATGCAATCTTATTGGCAGCAGATTTTCCCACAAATGCAATGAGATTGGCAGCAGATTTCCCCACAAATGCATTGAGATTGGCACCAGATTTCCCCACAAATGCAATGAGATTGGCAGCAGATTTCCCCACAAATGCAATCTTATTGGCAGCAGATATCCCCACAAATGCAATCTTATTGGCAGCAGATTTCCCCACAAATGCAATGAGATTAGCAGCAGATTTCCCCACAAATGCAATGAGATTGGCAGCAGATTTCCCCACAAATGCTATGAGATTGGCAGCACAATTCCCCACAAATGCAATGAAATTGGCAGCACAATCCCCCACAAATGCAATGAAATTGGCAGGAGATTTCCCCACAAATGCAATCTTATTGGCAGCATATTTCCCCACAAATGCAATGAGATTGGCTGAATATTTCCCCACAAATGCAATGAGATTGGCAGAAGATTTCCCCACAAATGCTATGAGATTGGCAGCACATTTCCCCACAAATGCTATGAGATTCGCAACATATTTCCCCACAAATGCAATGTTATTGGCAGCACCTTTCCCCACAAATGCAATCTTATTGGCAGCAGATTTCCCCACAAATGCAATGAGATTGGCAGCAGATTTCCCCACAAATGCAATGAGATTGGCAGCAGATTTCCCCACAAATGCTATGAGATTGGCAGCACATTTCCCCACAAATGCAATCTTATTGGCAGCAGATTTTCCCACAAATGCAATGAGATTGGCAGCAGATTTCCCCACAAATGCATTGAGATTGGCAGCAGATTTCCCCACAAATCCAATGAGATTGGCAGCAGATTTCCCCACAAATGCAATCTTATTGGCAACACATTTCCCCACAAATGCAATCTTATTGGCAGCAGATTTCCCCACAAATGCAATGAGATTGGCAGAAGATTTCCCCACAAATGCAACGAGATTGGCTGCAGATTTCCCCCACAAATGCTACAGATTGGCAGCACATTTCCCCACAAATGCAATCTTATTGGCAGTAGATTTCCCCACAAATGCAATGAGATTGGCAGCAGATTTCCCCACAAATGGTATGAGATTGGCAGCACATTTCCCCACAAATGCCATGAAATTGGCAGCACATTTCCCCACAAATGCAATCTTATTGGCAGCAGATTTCCCCACAAATGCAATGAGATTGGCAGCAGATTTCCCCACAAATGCTATGAGATTGGCAGCACATTTCCCCACAAATGCAATCTTATTGGCAGCAGATTTTCCCACAAATGCAATGAGATTGGCAGCAGATTTCCCCACAAATGCATTGAGATTGGCAGCAGATTTCCCCACAAATGCAATGAGATTGGCAGCAGATTTCCCCACAAATGCAATCTTATTGGCAACACATTTCCCCACAAATGCAATCTTATTGGCAGCAGATTTCCCCACAAATGCAATGAGATTGGCAGAAGATTTCCCCACAAATGCAACGAGATTGGCAGCAGATTTCCCCACAAATGCTACAGATTGGCAGCACATTTCCCCACAAATGCAATCTTATTGGCAGCAGATTTCCCCACAAATGCAATGAGATTGGCAGCAGATTTCCCCACAAATGGTATGAGATTGGCAGCACATTTCCCCACAAATGCCATGAAATTGGCAGCACATTTCCCCACAAATGCAATCTTATTGGCAGCAGATTTCCCCACAAATGCAATCTTATTGGCAGCATATTCCCCACAAATGCAACATACCTCAGATCGGCGGTGAGCAGGAGATAGGAGTCAGCCACACCAGCCGCACGCCAGTGAATTCAAATGCAGGAAGTGACATCATCGGTCACATCCAGCATTTAAAGTCCACCATGCGGCTGCTATGCGTCGGTCTAGCTGGTTCCCATCTCCTGCTCACCGCTGATCTGACTGTTAGCGGTGATTAAAAGCCGTTTTGGGAGCCGAACGAGCCGGCTCTTTGGGAGCTGAGCAGCCGAGCCAGAAGAGCCAATGCTTAAAGAGCCGGAATTCCCATCACTAGACTAAGTCTCAGTCTAGTATACTCAGACTCAGTCTAGTGATGGGAGTTACGGCTCTTTAGAAAGCATCGGCTCTTCTGGCTTGGCCTCTCCCTTTAGAGCCGGCTCGTGTTCGGCTCCCAAACGGCTCTTCATACCTGGACATTTCAAAAAACCGGCCGGACGTAACCAACACACAGCCAGCCCCCCCCCCCCCCCCCGGCAGTGCAGTTTCTAGGCTAAAATGCACCCAGCGCGAGGGTGTAAAAATTGCACCCCCCCCAGAGCAAGGTATGGGTGACCGCAGTATAGGCTAGCCAGGTCTAGTTGCACTCAGTATAGGTCACCCCAGTATAGGTAGCCAAGAATAGGTACCCCCTGTATAGGTAGCCAGCTATAGGTCCCCCCAGTATAGGTAGCCAGGCATAGGTAAGCCAGTATAGTTGCCCCCGGTATAGGTTAGCCAGGTAGGTGCCTCCAGCATAGGTAGCCAGTATAGTTGCCCCCGGTGTAAGTTAGATAGGTAGGTGCCCCCAGTACAGGTTAGCTAGGTGGGTGCCTCTAATATAGGTAGCCAGAATAGTTGCCCCCAGCATAGGTTAGATAGGTAGGTGCCCCCAGCATAGGTTAGATAGGTAATCTTCCTGCTTAATTACCTGAGTTGTACTGTGATCTGCTACAGGCTGAGCTTATTCCCTCACCTGCATCAGTCAGTCTACAATCAGGCCTGCTAAGCATAAGCTTATCAGGCTTACTATATAAATGCAACTCTAAGTTGATTAGACCTTGGTCGATTTATGCACCGGTATTTCAAAGTACCGGTGTACTTTGAAATACCGGTGCATAAATCGACCAAGGTCTAATCGACTTAGGGCTTGATTCACAAAAGGGTGCTAACTGTTAGCACGGCCGTTTTCGTGCGAATTTTCGCATTGCGCGCGATTGCGAATTTTCGCGCGAAACGATAACGTTTTCGCGCGCAAACGCGAATTTTACCACGAAATCGATATCATTTACGCGCGGAAATTCGCGTTTGCGCGCGAAAACGTTATCATTTGGCGCGAAAATTCGAGATCGCGCGCAATGCGAAAATTCGCCCGAAAACGGCCGTGCTAACAGTTAGCACTCTTTTGTGAATCAAGCCCTTAGAGTTGTTTATAAGTACAAAGAGAACGACTGAATTAGACCAGAATTAAGCCAGAAGGAACAGACACAAGACTTTAGCAATCTGATTCATGGTAAGTGCAATAATGTTGTCTCTGCTCTTCATGATTAGCCTGCTTTCCCCTGCTATTCTCAAATCTGTACACTCACTGCATCCTCCTGCTGTCAGCAACACGCTCTACATTTCTCCCTCTCTTTTATCATCTCCACAGGTTGCTTCTCACGAAACTTTCTTATTCATACAACCGCGCTATACATTTCATACTCCAACTACCCATAAATCTAAATCCCACCCTATCCTCCACTCTCTCTGCCTCCTACTACTCCTTGCTGCAGGTGACATTTCACCAAACCCCGGACCCTCTCTGCCGGCTCGCTCCTCACTCTTGCACACTAATTGCACTGCAAACAGCCAACCACATGCACACCGAAACTGCCACAACCTTATTAATATTCCTCTTCTCCCCCCTCCTCCCTCATCTATCTCTGCTGCTCTCTGGAATGCCCGCTCAGTCTACAACAAACTTCCTTTCATCCATGACCTTTTCAATTCCAACGCCTTCACCTTCTTTGGGGTCACAGAAACATGGCTGACGCCTTCTGACCCGGTCTCACCTGCCGCCCTCTCTTATGGGGGATTCCACTTTAGTCACATGCCTAGAAGTGGGAATAAACATGGCGGTGGTGTGGGCATTCTTTTCTCTGATAGATGCTCCTTCAAGCCACTCACCCCCATTCCTTCTCTTTCTCTACCTTCCATTGAAGTCCATGCAGTCCGTTTATGCTCTCCCTCTAACCTCCAGATCGCAATAATCTACCGCCCTCCTGGCCCTGCTTCCTTCTTCCTAGATCACTTCTCTGCATGGCTCCTCCAGTTCCTGTCCTCCGATATCCCTACCATCATTATGGGTGACTTTAACATTCATGTTGACACCAACAATTCTGCCGCCACTAAACTTCTGTCACTTACTTCCTCCTACGGCCTGTCTCAGTGGTCCACTGCTCCAACTCACTCTAATGGTCATACACTTGACCTCATATTCACTCGTCTCTGTTCTATCACTGATTTCACTAATACTCCTCTCCCGCTCTCTGATCATAACTTACTAAACTTCTCTCTCTCCCCCTCTCTTCCTACCACCCTGCCTCAAAAACGCTCATATACACGCAGGACATAGACAGGCAATCTGTCTCTGATGCCTTGGCACCTCTCCTCACACAACCATTCACTGACCCTGACTCAGCAGCTGCACACTATCACTGCTCAATCATGCAAGTCATGGATGAAATCGCACCCCTCACCAATGTCCGCCCACACCGTGTCAGTCGCCAACCCTGGCTGACCAAAGCTACTAAACAGCTAAAGGGGTGCTCTAGGGTAGCTTAACGCCGTTGGAGAAAAACTAATACTAATGAGGATTTCATTACTTACAAAAAAGAGTTGAACAAGTTTAAAACCGCTCTCTCTTCTGCAAAACAATCATACTTCTCCTCCCTCATATCCTCCCACTTGCACAATCCAAAGCGCCTGTTCAGTACTTTCAACTCCCTTCTCCGTCCACCCCCTCCTCCTTCTTCTTCATGCTTATCAGCTGAAGAATTTGCAACATACTTTACAGATAAAATTGCAAAAATCCGTAGTGTGTTTTCCACGCAGACATCAAACTCCACCTCCACTCCTCTTGTTGACTGCTCTCTTTCCAGTTTCTCTCCACTCTCTGAAAATTCGCTCTCTTCCTTTATCTCCAAATCCCATCTAACCACCTGTTCGTTGGATCCTATCCCATCACATCTCATTCCACAGCTATCCACATCCCTCATCCCTGCCCTAACATCACTGTTTAACCTATCCCTCTCCACCAGAATTTTTCCATCCTCACTCAAGAGGGCTGTTGTAACACCACTACTTAAAAAAACATCTCTAGACCCCACCGAACTTGCTAACTACCGCCCAGTGTCACTTCTTCCATTTGCATCTAAATTACTTGAATTTTTGCAAATTACTTGTATTTATCTGCAAATTCCTTGCTTGATCAGTTCCAATGTGGCTTCCGGCCAAACCATTCCACAGAAACAGCCCTCACCAAAGTAGCTAATGATCTCGTCACAGCTAAATCCAAAGGCTATTATTCCATACTCATCCTTCTAGATCTGTCATCAGCATTCGACACTGTCGACCACACTCTACTCCTACAGATCCTTTCATCTATAGAAATAAAGGACCGCTCTCTCTCCTGGATATCTTCCTACCTCTCTGGAAGGTCTTTCACTGTTTCTTATTCAGATCAGGCCTCCTCTTCACATCTTCTGTCTGTAGGGGTACCTCAAGGCTCTGTCCTCGGTCCCCTCCTCTTCTCCATCTACATGCACGGTCTTGGTAACTTAATCAGCTCATTTGGTTTCCAATACCACCTATATGCAGACGATACACAACTGTACCTCTCGGCCCCAGACCTTAACTCCCTCCTCACACGGGTTCCCGACTGCCTGTCCGCTATTTCCTCTTTCATGTCCTCTCACTTCTTAAAACTTAATATGAATAAAACTGAACTAATAGTCTTTCCACCATCCCTGTCCACCCCTTTGCCTGATATTACAATAAATGTTAACAACACGTCTATAACATCAGTTCCCAAAGCACGGTGCTTGGGGGTAATATTTGATTCTTCTCTCTCATTTACTCCTCACATTAACTCCCTAACCAGCTCCTGCCATTTCCAACTGAAAAACATAGCACGTATCCGACCTTTTCTCTCCCATGACACAGCCAAAATGTTAGTACATGCTCTTATTATGTCTCGATTGGACTATTGCAATATATTGCTTGGTGGACTTCCAACTAACCGTCTAACACCGCTCAATTCTGTACTGAACTCTGCTGCTCGACTCATTCATCTCTCCTCTCGCTCTTCCTCTGCTGACCCTCTCTGTCAAGCTCTTCACTGGCTACCAATTAATGAGAGGATTCAGTTCAAACTCTTAACCCTAACCTACAAAGCTCTCCACAATCTCTCTCCCCTGTACATCTCCTCACTAGTCTCCAGATACCAACCCAACCGCAATCTCAGATCTGCACACGAGTTTCTTCTATCCTCTTCTACAATTACCTCCTCACATTCACGTGTACAAGACTTCTCACGTGCCTCACCCCTCCTCTGGAATGCCCTTCCACAACACATCCTCCACTCTCCCGCCTTTGAAATCTTTAAACGCTCCCTCAAAACCCACCTTTTCCGACAAGCATATTCTCTAGCTTAGGCCATGCACCCACTAAATAACCTAATTGCGCACTGCCTGTACATATACTGTATACATCCCCACCTCTTGTTTCCACCCCATTCCTTTAGATTGTAGGCTCGCAAGGGCAGGGCTCTCACCCTTTTGTGTCATGGACTGTTATTAATTTAATTGCTTGCACACTGTTAGACATTTATAAATTTTAGTCATCATGTTAAATCAAATTTTAATCAGCAGTGCTGTATCTTGTATCAGTGTTCATATTTGATGTATATCATTGTCTGTATCATTAAGTATCCCTTGTTTGTTTTCTTACTTTGTACAGCGCCACGGAGTATGTTGGCGCTTTATAAATAAATAATAATAATCATAATAAAATAGGTAGGTGCCTCTAATATAGGTAGCCGGTATAGTTGCCACCTGTATAGGCTAGCTAGGTAGGTATGTGCCCCCAATACAGGTTAGATAAGCAAGTGCCCCCAGTATAGGTTAGATAGGTAGGTGCCCCCCAGAATAGGTTAGATTAGGTAGCTGCCCCCCCAGTATAGGTTAGATTAGGTAGCTGCCCCCCAGTATAGGTTAGATTAGGTAGGTGCCCTCAGTATAGGTTAGATTAGGTAGGTGCCCCCTAGTATAGTTTAGGTTAGGTAGCTGCCCCCGGGATAGGTTAGATTAGGTAGGTGCCCCCAGGATACTTTAGATTAGGTAGGTGCCCCCCAGTATAGGTTAAATTAGGTAGCTGCCCCCCAGGATAGGTTAGGTAGCTGCCCCCCAGGATAGATTAGGTAGGTGCCCCCCAGGATAGGTTAGATTAGGTAGGTGCCCCCCAGGATAGGTTAGATTAGTTAGGTGCACCCAGGATAGGTTAGATTAGGTAGTGACCCCTCAGTAAAGTTAGGTAGGTGCCCCCACCCCAACAATGGAGGGGGAGCCGAAGCCGCGGGGAGGGCAGCCCGACCTCTCCCTCCCTCTCCCTGTGCCGCCCTCCATGCTCCCCCCTCAGAGTGCAGAGTAATGCGCAGGGAAGCGCTGTACACAACTACTCACCTCCCTGGTTCCAATCGCCGCTAACTCGCCGCCGGTCTCCTCCTCTCTGCATACACGCTGATACACACGCTGCTTCCTGTTTAACAGGAAGCAGCGTGATATGAGCGGCTATGCAGAAAGGGAAAGATCAGCCGCGAGTGAGCGGCGATTGGAACCTGGGAGGTGAGTAGTTGTGTACAGCGCTTCCCTGCGCATTGCTCTGCACTCCGAGGGGGGAGCATGGAGGGCGGCACAGGGAGAGGGAGGGCTGTTCTCCCCGTGGCTGCGGCTCCCCCCTCCATTACAGCACCCCCACCTTCCTCTGCTCTCAGGGCGGCGGCAGGGCTGCACGGCCCTAGAAACAGGCATGGGGCCCCCCTGCCTCTTCAGGAGCCAGGCCGGTCACAACAGCGACCTCTGCAACTGCGGGCCCTACGCCCATGGAGGAGACAGTGGTGAAGAACATTTTAAAAAGACAGCGGTGAAGATCTGGCAGACAGCAGAGTGCTGTGTGAGGAAGATACTTGCAAGTTAATACTAATAAACTGTACCAGATACATGTTTCTTGAACTAGGCCTGATCCTAGCAGGCTGAAGATAGGCCTACCCATACTCTTTCTGCTTAAAAAGAAGCTTACAAATGTGTTTTGTCACTGAACGTTTATTCTTGTGATTTAATACAAATATTTCTTAAAAAGAATTTGATTGGTGTCTGGAGGATTTCTTTTCAGTTAAAGTGTTCTGGAGGTGTTACATTAGCTTAACTGTGTCAAGGTGAAATGGAGCTCTTTCTGTGATGTATGTGTCATGTGTCATTTAGGTTATGTGTATGGGCATTGTGGCAGTGGCATAATGAGAGCCTGGGAAAAAGATTAATGCTTTGTATGCGTGTTCCAGATCTGTCTAATTTTTCATCTGCACTGCTATTTCAATCTACTTCATGATTTTGTGCACTCCCTGAGACAGGTGATCAGGGGAAAAAGGGATCCACATTAGGACTTGACTGTTACCCCTGAGAGGACTGATCTGCTGAGAAGTAAATTCCCAATCAACCCGTCTGAGTTTAGCCTGATTTGGTAGAGCATAGAGTCTGTGCTTGTGATTTGTTACTGATAAAGAATGCTATATTTAAGACTTTTGTTTAGGACAAACACTAGGCTTGCACTGTGTAGATAGGAATTCTCAGATTTAAATTAATGTAGTAGCCGTGGCAGGGTTTTGTTTATGTTGTTTTTTGTATATATTGTCAAAAGTTTGTAAATAACTTGTACAGCACAAAATAAAGACTGATGTTTGTGGATCATGGAAGACAGTCTCCAGATTCGTATTGCACTGTGCCTGTCCCAGAGGGAAAAAGCACCCACTGCCTATTGCTTGTGTTATAGCAGTGGTGCTCAACCTTTTTTGGCCCGAGGGCCGAACTTCAAATCAAGAAAAATCTCGAGGGCCGGAACACATGCATACAAAATTTCGATGTAAAACTTTTAACGTTTTTCTAGTAACAGTTAACATGGTGTTGGAAATGGAAAGAAAACGACAATATAAGAATTGTTGTACTCACCATTTGATGCACATTTTCTTAATGAGAAGTTTGTGTCTGTGTGGGGCTGAGGGGGCTGTCAGCTCTGTGTGGGGCTGAGGGGGCTGTCGGCTCTGTGTGGGCCTGAGGGGGCTGTCGGCTCTGTGTGGGCTTGAGGGGGCTGTCGGCTCTGTGTGGGGCTGAGGGGGTTGTCAGCTTTGTGTGGGGCTGAGGAGGCTGTCCGCTCTGTGTGGGGCTGAGGAGGCTGTCAGCTCTGTGTGGGGCTGAGGGGGCTGTCGGCTCTGTGTGGGGCTGAGGGGGCTGTCGGCTCTGTGTGGGCCTGAGGGGGCTGTCGGCTCTGTGTGGGGCTGAGGAGGCTACCTGCGGTGTCCTGCGGAGGAGGAGAGGATAGGGTGGTATTGCGCCGTAGTAATTATAGGCTGAGGACGGAGGCTGCCCGCGGAGGGAGAGGATCGGGTGGTATTGTTACAGACCGTTATACTAGTATCGGCACTCGGCAAGTAAGTAGTCCCGCGCATACACCCGCGTGTGCTGCGTATTCAGCCCCGGGTAGCGCTGGGATAGTTAGAAAGCCTTGCTCATTGGTTACTGCAGGAACCTTCCTCCAATAGGAATCAGCCTGATTCCTATTGGAGGAAGGTTGCTGCAGTAACCAATGAGCAAGGCTTTCTAACTATCCCAGCGCTACCCGGGGCTGAATACGCAGCACACGCGGGTGTATGCGCGGGACTACTTACTTGCCGAGTGCCGATACTAGTATAACGGTCTGTAACAATACCACCCGATCCTCTCCCTCTGCAGGACACCGTCGCGCGGGCCACATAAACTGGCCTCGCGGGCCACAAATGGCCCGCGGGCCTTAGGTTGGGCACAGCTGTGTTATAGCATGCTTGGCCACAGTATGAAATGTAGTCCCACATTTTGCTTCTAACCAAGAAACAAAAACATGAGCTACAGAGCTACAGTGGAGTGTCTAAATTGTGTTTTTTGTGACACATGCCCACTGTAAAGTCTATTTTACTTTTAGCTTGGTACAGCTAAAATAAAAACAACTATTTCCCCACTGCTACGTTTTAATAAGGAGGTTTTACAGGAGAAAGCAAATGCACAGCTAATACCATTGCTGAAATGACACAGACTGAGGCTCTTACTCAGTAATGTATTTTCATTTGATATAATTTTTTAAAGATTGTTTTTAAGTTGCTGCTAATGTTGTATACAGTGTACAGGGCAACTTGGACAGGTCCTGAATGGAAGGTACATTTTTCCTGCCTATATTGTTTGATCACATTGAATCATGTCTGTATCCGGAAATTAGTCCAGGATTTTTGATTAGCAACCGAGGTTGCTATTCTAGATAGTAGTTTTCAGGGCTGGACTCAGGGGTGAGAAGGATGGAATGGGTGGGCCTCTCACCCCACCCGGATACAGACCAGGTTTTCCTACCTGCCCGGCAGGGGGGCAGGTGATATAAGTCAGTTGCAGACCTGTGCACACTGGCTGAGTGTGTGTAGCACTGAGCTGCAAGCCTGTGTGTGTGCAGGAGTGAGCTGCAGGAGGACTTGTGCTACAAGTATAATGAGTAATATCCCCAGCTTCCATTGAGAAACAAGGCTAGACTATGCAGGATTTGTGGACTTTCTTTTCCTGTGGATTATACTCTTGCTGTGGAAATTTAGATGCTCTCAAATGGCTGAAGTAAGTCCTTTTTTCCTTTGACATATGATGCTGATTAACAGAGCTTGTTTGTTTTGAGCATTCAATAAATTAACTTTACTTTGATCTGACTGTCTCCTGCGTTCTAGCTGCAAGTCCCAGTCCCCCTGAATATCACTACAGACAAAGGTGTTGTACCGAGACCCATTTCCCCCCTGTGGACTACAGCAGTTTTAATGGTTTTACCTATGTTCCTATTTGACCTTCTGGGGACCGACTGCCTAAACCCCCTTAAGGACCAGGCCATTTTACATGCGGGTTGGGGGGTGGTCAGGCAGCCGGATCCCCAGTATAGTTAGCTAGGCATGGTGTCCCCAGTGTAGCCTGGTGCCCCCCGTATTGCCAGCAGCTTTTACACACCTCCCAGGCTCCAGCGATGAGCAGCTCTAGCCCCCACCGCTCTGGCCGGCATTACCATTGATGACGTCACTTAAGGCAGAGCGAGCGTGGATGCCGGCCAGAGTGGAGGGGAGCGACGATCGCCTGGGGAATGTTAGGAAGATAAGTTTCCGTCCTCTTCCTCCCCTCAGACCGCCGCTGCCAATAGTGATCACTGCTGTCAGTCAAAGGGTATCAAGAAACCCCCCTCATGCAGGAGATGGAGAGAATAAAAAAGTATGATAGGGATAATCTGCTAGTGGATAAAAGGGGCCCATACACTTACCAATTTTCCCGCCGATACACAGCTGATTCGATCACTGTGATTGAATCGGCTGTGAAATCGTGGCTCAAACGCTGACCGACCGATCGATTTCTGTCTGAAAGCGATCGTTCCCATCGATTCCCGTCGCTCCTGTCCGTGCGGAAGATTTTGCTCGATTTCCGGCGGGTCGGGAGTGCGTCGATAGCGGCGTTCAAATGCCCAACAACCGACGCAATACAGCGGCAATACATTACCTGTTCCGCCGGCGCAATTCCCCGATGTCACCGCTGCTCTGTCTCCGCGCTGGGCTCCGAGTCCGGTAGGCTTCACTCCCTCCTGTCCCGGCAGGAAGTTTAAACAGTAGAGCTCCCTCTACTGTTTAAACTTCCCCCGGCAGGAAGTAAAGTGAAGCTGGAGGAGCCCAGACCAGAGAAGAGACAGCGGAGACCGGGGGACTCGCGCCAGCCAGAGCAGGTAATGTATAGCTGGCGGGGGGGAGACGGCAGCTCCACAGATGATTAATCGATTTCATACTGAAATCGATTCACAATTTGTATGCAGTAAAGGCAGCCATACGATCCCTCTCTGATCAGATTCCATCAGAGAGGGATCTATCTGCTGGTCGATTTGATGGCAAATCGACCAATGTATGGCCACCTAAAGAGAAAAGTTTGGGTAGAGGGGAGAATGACTATATGCTATATGTCTGGAATTCAATGCCCAACATAGGGAGGGTTGAGCATATTATTAGAAGATATTGGGGTCCGTTGCAGAATGACCCTGTCTTGAGAACACAATTTCCTGCCCAACCGAAATGTATATATAAAAGGGCCAATAGCCTACAGAGAAGTTTGGTAAGAACTTGTATCGATGAACCACCAATACGGAACAGAACTGATATGTGGGGACAAAAAGGATTTTTTTTCCATGTAAAAAATGCAATCCCTGTACAGTGGCACAAACTAAGAAATTGCAACACAATGTTTCATACGTAACGTCACTGGAGAAACGTTCCCCATGAAATAATTTATCACATGTAATAGCACCCGTGTGGTATATTTAATCTGGTGCCCTTGTGGTTTCCAGTATATTGGACATATAAAAAGGACTCTTTAGTCAAGAATTAACAAATGTTAAGAATATTGAAAAAGGATTTATAAACCACAGTGTATCAAGGCACTTTGCGGAAAAGCATGCGTGTAATCCTGCAGAGATGCATTTTAGTGCTCTACAAAAACGAAACACTAGGTGGCGGGGTTGCCACAAGGTTTGTGAAATATCACGCATAGAAACCAAGTGGATATATACAGTGGCTTGCAAAAGTATTTAGCCCCTTGCAGTTTTCCACATTTTGTCACATTACTGCCACAAACATGAATCAATTTTATTGGCATTTCACGTGAAAGACCAATACAAAGTGGTGTACATGTGAGAAGTAGATCGAAAATCATACATCATTCCAAACATTTTTTACAAATAAATAACTGCAAAGTGGGGTGTGCGTAATTATTTAGCCCCCTGAGTCAATACTTTGTAGAACCACCTTTTGCTGCAATTACAGCTGCCAGTCTTTTAGGGTATGTCTCTACCAGCTTTGCACATCTAGAGACTGAACTCCTTGCCCATTCTTCTTTGCAAAACAGCTCCAGCTCAGTCAGATTAGATGGACAGCGTTTGTGAACAGCAGTTTTCAGATCTTGCCACAGATTCTCGATTGGATTTAGATCTGGACTTTGACTGGGCCATTCTAACACATGGATATGTTTTGTTTTAAACCATTCCATTGTTGCCCTGGCTTGATGTTTAGAGTTGTTGTCCTGCTGGAAGGTGAACCTCCACCACAGTCTCAAGTTTTTTGCAGACTCCAAGAGGTTTTCTTCCAAGATTGCCCTGTATTTGGCTCCATACATCTTCCCATCAACTCTGACCAGCTCCCCTGTCCCTGCTGTAGAGAAGCACCCCCAGAGCATGATGCTGCCACCACCATATTTGACAGTGGGGATGGTGTGTTCAGAGTGATGTTCAGTGTTAGTTTTCGCCACACATAGCGTTTTGCATTTTGACCAAAAAGTTCCATTTTGGTCTCATCTGACCAGAGCACCTTCTTCCACATCGTTGCTGTGTCCCCCACATGGCTTGTGGCAAACTGCAAATGGGACTTCTTATGCTTTCTGTTAACAATGCCTTTCTTCTTGCCACTCTTCCATAAAGGCCAACTTTGTACAGTGCATGACTAATAGTTGTCCTATGGACAGAGTCTCCCACCTGAGCTGTAGATCTCTGCAGCTCATCCAGAGTCACCATGGGCCTCTTGACTGCATTTCTGATCAGCGCTCTCTTTGTTCGGCCTGTGAGTTTAGGTGAATGGCCTTTAGGTTTACAGTTGTGCCACACTTCTTCCATTTTTGAATGATCGCTTGAACAGTGCTCCGTGGGATGTTCAAGGCTTTGGAAATCTTTTTGTAGTCTAAGCCTGCTTTAAATTTCTCAATAAATTGATCACTGACCTGTCTTGTGTGTTCTTTGGACTTCACGGTGTTGTTGCTCCCAATATTCTCTTAGACAACCTCTGAGGCCCTCACAGAGCAGCTGTATTTGTACTGACATTAGATTACACACAGGTGCACTCTATTTAGTCATTAGCACTCATCAGGCAATGTCTATAGGCAACTGACTGCACTCAGATCAAAGGGGGCCGAATAATTATGCACACGCCACTTTGCAGTTATTTATTTGTAAAAAATGTTTGGAATCATGTATGATTTTCGTTCCACTTCTCACGTGTACACCACTTTGTATTGGTCTTCCACGTGGAATTCCAATAACTTTGATTCATGTTTGTGGCAGTAATGTCACAAAATGTGGAAAACTTCAAGGGGGCCGAATACTTTTGCAAGCCGCTGTATAATGAAAACTATGGCACCAGGGTGATTGAATGTAGACCTAGACTTAAACAGCTTTATATCAGATGATTAAGGAAGGGATATTACACATTAGATTAGGTATATGGGACACATAGGGATATTAGGATAGTGTAACTTAGGGGTTAGTCCAATTTTAGCTATGACAGACATATGACATCTGCTTATCGAGCCCTAGAATATGGACAAAAGGGCGTGTGGGAGGACAGGATCATGGGATGGGCCTCCCGCTGGCCCAATAGGTTATTAAAAATATACGTTTTGTGGGAGTGCATTGGTGAATGTCACATTATGTTCACTGTGATATGTTTTGTTATGAGAACCGTGGAGTATGATGAAACACGTGTTTCATTTTAATTGTACTTATAGTGGGCGTTATATATTTAAGATTCAATGTAACAATCTTTTATGTCACCAAAAAATAATAATAATTGGATTTCAATGGAACACGTTTTGCAGAATGCACCTCGGTTGGGCGCATAAATATGTTAATTAAGGGCACTGTGTGAAAATATGTGTTGGATTTTTACTAATATTGAGGAGCTATGTAGAAGCTTAAAGGGAGTGCGTTTTATGCAATGCATCCTGGTCCAAGTTTAGTGGCAGGATGCCAAAATATATGTATTTATTGTGAAACGTCAAATGCAGTGATAAACAGCAAAGTATACAGATGCAGGGTATATGGGTATATGGATCTATGGTGAAACATCAGATGCAGCGGAAAATAATTATTCACGCAGGTGCAGGATATATGGATGATGGGAAATAGCAGTGGATGTCGCTGAGCTATGGAGCTCATACTGATACATGCATACCATTTAATGTTATGGCTCAATGTGGTTCACTGCAATCACTATGGCATTCTAGATTATGTTTTGTGAGTTTTAAAATTTTTATAATTGTATATATGGATCTTACACTGTACTTTGATAAGGATAGGTATATAGGAAGAGTTTTATTAGAATGGGTAGGGCAAGGTTGGTTAAATGTTAATACACCACCATAAGTTGGAACGCCGAACCAGAAAGTAATTTACATACTTCAGAAGCTATAGCGTCTCCCTTGCTGTGCCATGGACAAGCCCCTGATGAGTCATACATGATGAAACCGGCAGGCAAGGGGACGCTTAGGTTGCTGCGGTGAGGACGTCTGGGACTCTTATTGATATGCGCATTTGTTTTTAAATCATGTGAGTGCACAACTATGTTTTATATCCATTTAATAAATACGGAGTTACGCTACGGAAGCCTTGTTTTAAGTTTTTAAGGGATTATCTTGGCGAAAGTGTGAGGAAGACTTGAGAATAACACCTGTTAAGCGCTGTAAGCTGGTCCTGCATGGTCGGCAATAATATCTGGTGAGCCTGCATTTTGTATTTTGTACACTGGTGTGAGCACAAACAGTGGAGGAGTGCACAATCCTCACTGGTTGGTGTGGGCAAAAGGTTCATCATATGAAACTGGATTACGCTATGGTTTTTCCAACTTTCTGTTGAGTCTAATACAGGATGAAGCTGAAGTGATGGAGTGATACTTTGTGAATAAGCTTGTCGTGCTGATCTGTGACTAAATCAGCCATTAACGTCGGTGAGCGTGTTTTGTACCATCATTTTGTGCATTGAAAAGCTGGAAACACTGAGCATTGTTCACAGTGCATTTTTGTTGGACATTTTGTATGCATGGTGTAAGTGCTGCACTGACTTCAAATTTCAGATACTGATAGGTTGTTGATACCCCCCACTTTGTGTATGCATTGGGCCAGAAGTTCCTGATCAGCTGCTGACCCCCTGCAAAGTTAACAGCGCATTACCGCAGTGATGGAGTGGGGGCAGACTGCATGTAAAACAATAAGCGACACTGAAAATTTCAATACGTTGGTGCCAGTGCGACACACATGCATGGAATGATGCAAATATGATGACAGGGAACACAGTAATTCCAGTGACGTATTAAATGTTCAGGGAGTATGTCACGTGGCAATCAGTGGTGACGAGTAGCAAAGGAGTGTGGCGGGTGTGCGGAGGGCGCTATGCATAAGTCCCTGTCGGTGCACTCTGACGCATTCATATGAATGAAGTTTTCTGTGGCGCAATGTGATGCGGGCTGAGCATCGCACCACAACGCATTGGCCCGGTGTAAAATCATCCTGAATGTATTTTGTACATATTTTGACATATTCATAATTGCTACAGAAAATCCCATGCAGTCTCTCTACACAAAGCAAAACAGCTAGTTCTTTTTTAGTTTAGACTCCTGGGGGAAGTGATTGTACAACAGATGGTAATGTCAGATGCTGGTGGGAGTCCTAGAAATGTCTAAAATGAATGGTCACTTTATGTGCACACTATCACTGTACGCATTTTCCCCATTTTTTATATGATATCAAAATGTTTCTCGCATATTTCCTATGCCATTTTGTTGCATTTCACTGCTTTAGCTACCCTTTAGAGCCCCCTACCCCTCCCAAATGAAAGGCATAATTTTTCTCCCATTTACTTGAATTGAGTTTGGATGCATTTTCTTCCAAATCCTGAACAATTTGTCCTGTTTGGTTGAGCTCCCTCTCAGTACAGTTTTCCTTTAAGACTGTTCCTAAAAAAATAATGTAGCTAGTCATGTCTATGAAAGACAGGGCAGATCGTAGAATTTTATATAGCGAGAAGTAAAAAATGTTTTCTCTTTACTTTCTTGTAAGTAAACAATTACCACACAGTCTAAATTGTTTGCCTTTTACTGACGAAACACTTGGCAAAAAGCTGTAAGTGAAAAGGAATTTCCAGTAATACTTACTAAGAGCTCTTATCATAGGTATATAACTGAAGCATTCCTTGTTGAGAGGTTCTGCAATAAAAGTCATGCTTCAGTGACAGAATAAAAAAGATGCAGGCTACAGAATGTTGTAATAAAAGGCCCTCAGAGGTTATCACAAGTTATAATAAAATATATTTTAAGCCCAAGTGGCAAAACTTTCCCTTTATCTCCCTGCGTGAAAATGAACCTATAGTCTTGAAAGTTATTTCAGTAGATAGCATTCATTTATGGCAACCTCGTCCTCTTCAGAGAATTCTATCCTATATCAATATACTGTATATAGTACAAAAAAAGAGAAAAATTGAGGTGCTGTCCCTTTTACTATACCGTTATCATAGGTCCAGTCAATATAGCCATAACCAAGAAAACTATCTCAGCTTGTGACTGTGGTGGCAACTTAGATTGAGGTTCCCTAATAACTAACCTATAGACCAGCGGTTCTCAAACTGAGTGTCACGGCACCCTAGTGGGCCACAAGCACTCCCTAGGGGTGCCACAGCTCTGTCACTGCTCTGTCTCTGCCCGAGTAGGATTTTCTGACAGCACATGTTTTTTTGACGGCACATGCCTATTGCTGTGCTGGAGACTTGCATTGCAGAGCCATCAGAGCAGCGCCACCACTCACACACATTAATGTACAGCTCTGATTGGTTTGCAGTTCCTGGTGGGCGGATGCAGCAGAGCAGTGCCATCAGAGCTGTCCCACTCCTTGGACTCCTAGCGTGACGACTGCAGAGTGATTGAAGTGAACCACCGGCCCACCTTAACAGGTTCACGTCTCCTCTAGTGCACTAGCACAGCAGAGCTGTTGAAATAGTGAGGAGGTGAGAGATGTAGCTGGGGTCCAGTGTTAAAACAAGCAGGGCATGAGTACTGCACACTACATTGCTGGCACATTTAACACATTTCAGCAAGCATTTTCACCCCTCTCCCTCCCAGGCTAAAGAGGGCTGTTTTACTGCAGCCATCACACGCTACTTTAAACACTTAGCATTGAGCCTCCATACCTCCTTCCTCAGGCTACCACATATCAAGTTACTGTATGTTTGTTGGTGATTAGTGATCATCGGTCACAGTGATTTGGGGAAAAGGTGAGGTGGGAGGTTGTTAATATGTTGGCCAGTGATGCATCAGTGTGGTTCTGAAGGCTGCCTGTGTGTTTTTGTTAGGAAGAGAGGGTTTGTGGTGAATGACTGTGTGTGGTGAGGCTGTGTATAATACACACGGGCTACGGTCGTTGCTGTTGCTAGCACACAGGAGACATGTGCGCAACAGCTCGGCGACAGCTCCGCCTGAGCGACAGCTGTCTAAACGCGGTGGAAGCTGTCGCCAAAGGTTCGGCCCCCCGCCGGAAGCTCCGTTCACAGTGTGTGGGTAGCTGTCGCTAGTCCGCATACACACACAGTACGCGTGGCGGACTAGTGACAGTTGCGGAGACAGCAGTTGCCGTGCGATTGAAAAGTTCAATCGCCGGCAACTTCTGTCTCCGGCGACAGTTCGGGGTGCGCGCCTCATACACACGGGGCAACTGTCGCCCCAGACATGCGCGTGCCACGTGTTTGTGGCGACAGTTGTGCCCCGTGTGTATGAGCCTTAAGAGCTGATGCTGATTGTTGAGTGGAAAAGGAGTTTCTAATGACTGGTATTGGTGTGTTGTGGTGTGTGTGTGTGTGTTCTCATGGCTGATACTGTTTGTGTCTGTGGGGTAGGGGTTAGCTGTGTCCTTTTGTAAGAAGGCTTGTGATAAATGACTGTTTGGGTGTGTCGGGACCGTGTGCAATTGGTGGCACTATTAAGTGGTTGGAGAGGGACAGTTCCAATGACTAGTATTCTCTATGTGTGGTGGGTCTGCTTTATGTGATTATTGCTGACAATGATGGTGGGGAGGGAAGGACAAGCTTTCTTAATGACTGATACAAAGTGCTTAGTCTTGTCACTGATTTCCCTCGGAGGATCTGACAGTCGAATACCTTCCATGTTATGTATTTATATAGTACTGCCATTTTCTTCAGCACTTTACAGAGTACTTAGTGATGTCACTGACTGTCCTCAGAGGAGCTCTCAATCCAATCCCTACCAATTAAACCTCTGCAGTAATATCACAAGCACTGAAGCTGTCAGTTGTAGATTGGCAGTAGCCTTCATCCAGCCAGAGCCAGTCAGAAGCGGATCAGCTTATTTCGGCGCACAGGTTCTGAGAGCCGAGCACCGAAACTGGGCGCCCCATAGCAGCAATGTTATGCTGCCATAACTACCATGGCAGCTGCCAGACCCCGAATTACATCTCCCTCCGAGTTGCGACAACTCGGAGGGGGAATAGTATTTAACGCCATCTCTGTATTTTGCGGCAGCGCTGAAAGCCGTCATTCGGCTCTCACTGCGCCGAACTGAGCGGCACCGAAAGGACATGCACCCAGTCAGAAGGCCTCCTTTCGGTAGTTGTTTTTGCCAAGGGGTGCCTTGAAAAAATGTGAATGTCCCTAAGGGCGCCCTCACCCGAAAAAGTTTGAGAACTACTGCCATAGACCAAAAAACAGTGTCCTGGAGTAGGACACATAAGCAAAGAACATACCATAGTTCAACTATAACCACAACCATTTATTGAATACAGTACAGAGCCTCAAAATTTACTTCCCCTGGTGGCTGAGAATAAGTGTGAAAATTAGTGCTTGATGTATGGCTAACATAAAGTTTACCCGAGGCGACATGTGACATGATGAGATAAACATATGTATGTACAGTGCAAAACATATTAATAGCCAGGCTGTTTTAATAAGAGCTAGTGTTTTATGGGGTCAGCAGGCTATGCTGTGCAATCTATGGATCTAGTGTATTTTAGTAGACCATTTATTAGGTGACCTAGTACACCCAATAAGAATTGTCCAAAATCACACAACTTTATTGCACAGTACCAAAGACACAAATGTGCTCCTCTTATGGAGCCAGAAGTACACAATCATTAAAATCATATCTGCGCAGACATTAAAACCAGGAAATATCCTGCTTCCCAATGCTTATTATACCCAGGCTTGTGAGCATGGGGACCGGCCAATAAAATTGGCTCATATGCTCCATGTAGGCAAGTTTGAGAACTACTGCCATAGACCAAAAAATAGTGTCCTGGAGTAGGACACATAAGCAAAGAACATACCGTAGTTCAACTATAACCACAACCATTTATTGAATACAATACAGTACAGTGCCTCAAAATTAGCTTCCCCTGGTGGCTGAGAATAAGTGTGAAAATTAGTGCATAAAGTATGGCTAACATAAGGTGTATCCGAGGCGACATGTGACATAATGAGATAAACATGTGTATGTACAGTGCAAAACATATTAATAGCCAGGCTGTTTTACTTGTTTTATTTCGCTGCGTGAAAGTGTTAATGTTTAAAGGGAAGGTTCAGGGAGGGTGGGTTAAAAATAAAAATCAAATTCCACTTACCTGGGGCTTCCTCCAGCCCGTGGCAGGCAGGAGGTGCCCTCGCCGCCGCTCCGCAGGCTCCCGGTGGTCTCCGGTGGCGCGCCCGACCTGGCCATGCCGGCTGCCAGGTCGGGCTCTTCTGCGCTCCAAGGCCCGGAACTTCTGCGTCCCACGCCGGCGCTCTGACGTCATCGGACGTCCTCCGTGCTCTACTGAACCTTCCCTTTAAGCATGAAAGTGACATCTTCTGTCGTGGTAGCTTGTCAGGAAAATAGTAAACCTCACTGATAAGCAAATCACAGCCATACAAGTTTTCCTGGCAGAATACAACTTTTAAGGAGAGAGAGATGGAAAAAGGTCAATAGTTCATGTATTTTCATTTAGGGACACTTAATAGCCTGTCTCTAAGCAGAGACAACAAAACATTCAACCTAATCTGTAAATGTTTAAATATAAAATAAAACCATATCTAAAAAAGGTCATTTTTAGGAGTAGGGGGATAAATAAAATTGTTTATGTCATCAGTTTATTTTCACCTCAGGTTCAGTTTAAGTCATGCCTCCACATATAGCAAGTGTAACTTTTTAGCTACCCTATCCCCCCCTTTCCCTACCATAACAAATGTGAGCTATATAACCCCCCTAACCCTAACAACAAGTGTGACCAGTTTAACTTACCTCTAACCTCCCATTTCAAAGCTTGTGGCCAGTATAGCACTTCACCTCCCATATACCCTCATACAGTTGTGGGCAACATAGTGTTATAATTTAAGTATTATAAGTAGGCCTCAGTTATTTGGACTGAGTTTTAGGTAAAAGGCTTGTTCGCAGAGGATACCTTTAAGTAGAGTTCCTTGTGATGCAGGCAGAGGCATCTCAGTGTCTGCTTGGAGCAGATGATGCAAGCAGATACTGAGAATATGTCCTTAGTACAAGGTCTTGGGCCTACACTGCCCCAGACAAATAGACTACGGGAACAATCAACATAGGCCATATTTATAAAACATAACATTCTTGCAACTGAAACAAGGGGCTCATAGAATATTAATCAAGTAGGTGGATATTATGTTGCTGTTGCTGTGATGAAAGTAGTGTTTGCAGCTCTTACTAATGAGTTGCTGGTGCCGGAATACAGGTGTGAAACGTATAGTTTCTAACACATAGCACCTTTCTCACTTTCTCCAACCCCCATGCATATGTGGCTAACATAATACCTTAATTACCAGCAAGTGGATCCCCCAGGCACCCCCCCACCCCACCTCGCCATGTTGCAGAGTAGCACAGCAGAGCAATGTAACATTTTGCTGGTAGCATGCTTCTGCTCAGGGCCGGCCTTAGGTTTCACAGCGCCCTGAGCAAAACCTAATTTTTGTGCCCACCCCTTTATCCTGTTAGCGCATAAGCGCACACACACGCACGCACACACAGGCCTATATGCAATTCACCTTTTCTCCTGAGATATCTCCTAGTGGCTCCCAACCTTTTTGATGTCGTGACACATTACACCAAATGCTCAAATCGCTGTGACACGTCACATATGTATAATAGAAAAAATACTATTAATAACCACAAATGGATGGAAAGAGTGCATTATCCTGAATATACTTAAAAATGAAGGCTAGAACCTTTCAGGAATATTAATAAAAACAATCAGTGGGACAGTTAGCTGCCCCCCCCCCCCCCCATTTAGAATGATAGCACAACACTAACAATTTGTGCCACGCGTTATAGCCGCAGTGCGCCCCCCCAAAAAAAAAGCCCTCAGACTCAGTATAGGTAGGTGGCCAGGTATAGCTGCCCCCAGTATAGGATCTCATGTGTAGGTGCCCTCAATATAGGTAGCCAAGCATTGGTGCCCCCAGTATAGGAAGTCAGTTGAAGGTCTACATCCTCCCATAGGTAGCCAGGCATAGGTGCCTCCAGTATAGGTAGCCAGGCGTTGGTGCCCTCAGTAAAGGTAGCCAGCTATAGGTGCTCCCAGTATATGAAATCATGTGTAGGCGCCCTCAGTATAGGCAACCAGCTATAGGCGCCCCTCTGGAACCCGGCGCCCTGAGCGACCGATCCAGTCGCTCAGGTCAAAGGCCGGCTATGGTTCTGCTCTATGCAGCTCCCCAGCCATGTGCTATGAGCTATTGCAGTAGTGGAATGCTGCATGATATCAAATCATGTAGCTGCAAAGAGGAGAGCCTCCCTTTACTGGGGTGGGTAAAACTTCACTGTGCTACTCTGAAAGCTGCAGGGAAACTATGGGACGGGGGGGGGAAGGAGCGAATCTCACTATGGTCTCACTATGGTCGTGGGGGCTATTGGTACTCCTATGAGTGATCAGATAGGGTGGCCAAGTTTGGTGCCCGTGAAGTATACCTCAGCATTTTGGTGCCTCCAAAGTTTGTCACACTAATCCCTGTAACTCCCAGCAGTTTCCAAGCCTCTGCAATGTACCTCACTGTTAGGTGTAAAAATATAGGAAGTGAACAGTCACGGATAGTCGAGAGATGGATAGAAGCTCAAATTACACAAGTGAAAAGACCATCAAAAAGCAATTAATGAAGTACTGGTAAGAGTGATAAACTGACAGACAGGGCCCAGCATCCAATTCCCTGGCACTGGTATCCAATATACCTTGCTTAACTACTGTTTCTCCATCAGAATAATCCAGACGTTCCATTGATCCTAGTTTACCTACCACTTATAAACACTTTTTGTTTATTTATTATAATATTGTTAACATCTACCATAACATTATATCACTTGTTATATGTGCGCTTCTGATGTGTTATACATCTGCTGCTACTGGTGTGAAAAGGGGCTCAGTAGGTGCAGGAAACCACACGCAGTGCTTTACAGCAGTTTTCTTTGCGTGCATCGTTACTCAGAGGCTTGCAACACAACATGGCAAAATCATTAAACTGTCCACTCTAAATTTCCAAGTTCATTTCACAGCACATCTGTTTTGTAGTAAAATGATTGGGGAGGTTGGAAATGATCAGACTATTCACAGTGTATTTCCTCTTTGCTATGTTTTAAAATGAGCCATCAATATCATAATCGAGGCTCATTAAGTGCTATTGCAGTTAGACGTTCTGTAAATTTGCAGTGCGTTCTGCACATTTCCCCTAGGCTTTTTTATTTTTTTATTCTGGTTTCCTAATTCATCTGTAATACTTTGAAAACTATTTCCAAGTTTGGGATAAATCTTGAAAGGACACTCCGTCAGGACTGATTATGTCCTGATTGGCTCCCCTCCCTCCCTGTTAAGTGAATGCGCAGAATATGGTTTTTGTCAAGGGTTGACTTGAATAATTAGATGGAAGGAAAACATTCCTTGGGTCTGAACATACCATGCACCTCTTTCATTTTGCTAAGTCAATAAATTATTTTTGTTAGGCTAGAGCAACAGTTAAAAGACAATCTTTTTCAAATTGTGGTATACGTTAAAAACATTCAGATTGTCTTGTTATAAATACCACAGCAGTATAATGAGTACCATTCACATTAAAAGGATGGAGAGTTTATTGGCAAAAATTAGATAGAAATGAGGAGAGTGCTTGGCCCACCCAAACAGCCGCTATGATGGTAGAGGGCTAATTACATGGAAAGATTTTGTTTTCTGCATACATTTTGAACGTTTACTAAGCTTCTAACAAATAACTCCAGAATATGGAATGTATATGTAATCCACACCGATAATAAAAATGTGGGTATGAATCCTATTTTAATAAGCACGACAAATACATTTCTGCTTTATATTAAACTTGCCATCCTGTAAGATATGAAACATAAGAGAAGAGACGGTAGAAGATGTTTATGTGCCTGAAGGTTGTTTCTTTCTTTTAACTGATTTGTCTTGTGAAGAGACCAAGGACTACAACTCTATAAAATACTGGCATGATTTCTCCATGGAATCTTTTCAGAGACGTGAATGTCAAATCTGTGAGCTAACATCATGGAACAACCTGGAGACAAATACATGTATAAAAATTGAGTCTAAGAGAGGCAAACGCATACAATTAAAATAACAAAAATAACAAACATATGTGAAGGAAAACAGACTCAATTGAATGGAACTTCACAAGGAAAAACAAAGCAATATAGTGTTATAGGACTTGAAAGTAAATGTAATGATCTATTAGGTAGCTCAAAAGGTGTGCATGGGAAAGAGTGTTTTGAGAGGCAGACAGGGATGAGCAAGAACACTCTTGCAAAAAGCAAGAGTGTCCTGCAGATTGCAGTGAGGCAAGAGAAGGATATGTAGGGTTAACTCACCTGGCAATCGCCTGTATTCTGGTTTGTTCCATTGGCTTACACTTCCACATTCAGGGAAGTAAGATGATGGAATGCACTAGAATGCAGGTGGTAGGCAGATGAGTTAACCTGCATATGCCGCTCTCATCTCCCAAACTCAGCAGGATGCTCTTGATTTTAGCAAGAGCATTCTCACTCATCCTTAGTGCCAGATCCAGCTGTAAAATATTACTGATAGTTAGGATATCTGTATTGTTACCATTATTATAGTAACGGCTTCCTGATAACACTAACCTCCTCCCTACCTACGCCTAACACTAACCCATCCTACCCATGCCTAACATTAACATTATAATAAGTAGTGCTGTACGAGCCAGTTCTCTCATGAAGCAAGGCAAAACACTTGCATCAAGCACAGAGATTATAGGAGCAGCCTGCACCTGGCTAATGACACTTCTGGTTAACCTCATCCTATCGGTAAAGATCTATAATATAACCATTGTGGAAACTTTGTTCAGTGATTCAGTCTTGTAGTGGGTACTTAGTTTTAGTGAGAGTAGTAACAAGGGGGGTGTTGCCGGTGGTCCCCTCCTGATGTTTAACTGCACCTCAAAAACAACCTGTAATCAGTGCACAGTTAAACAGCACAGTACAGTAGCTGCCAAAATTATTGTTGTTTAAGCAAAAAGTCCACAAAAACAAAATCCAAACATCAGCGTTAAAATATCTGCTACACTGGCTCCTCGTCTCAATTAAAATTGCCACTGCCATCACACCCCAACTTGTGGTCATTCACCAAATCTTATTACCATAATAAATGGTCATATGCGCTTATGGTGAACCCTATGCCTGTCTGGTCTTAATGGGTCTTGGGCGGCTGTACTCGAGATAGGTGAATCTGCCATGCAAAATAAATGAACTTGTAATAGAGTAATACTGCTTTAAAATGTATTTAATGATACAATTTTCATGTATGTCTATTACAGGCATACTAAAAGAGTGCAATTGGGTTAGGGTAGCAGAGAAGTTGCGTTAAAACAATTGCTCCACCCGTACCACCTACTGGCATCTCTCTGCTCTCACCAAGAATAAGTACCTTTGCTTCCTGCTACCAGCTACTGCACAGTACAGTACAGTACAGCAATAGCAACAACAATTCTGTGTGTATAGCAACAAGTTTCTCTGGTGTGCCAATGACTAGCAACTAACAAAGTGCTCTAAAAATAGTTCACAGTACTGAGACCGCATCATTCAATGGCTGTATTCAGAAAAGTTACTGCAAAAGTACTTTCAGCATCCAATCCGCTCCACCCAGTGATTGCCTAACATACCTCAATGCTTAGAAAATCTGCAGCTTTGCTAAAGGTATTTTAAGCGAAGGAAAAGCATTTCCCAGGAACCTCTTCATTGGTAGCTAAATAGATGATATATACATAGAATAGAGACACAGAGAGCCCAATATAGTGTAGTATGTACTGGTATGTAGATAACAAGTAAGTGACAAGTAAGTATCTATTTATACTCACAAACATGGATTACCGTCCAGGTAACCACTATATCAGCAGGTGAGGAGATTAGACCTGTCCCCACTCAGGATTTAGAAGTCGCTCTCTGTAGATAGGAAATAAAGGGCAACACCCCTCCACCAAGGGTGGACTCAGGTACTGTACAAGCAGACAGAGGCGCCAAAAGGATAAAATATTCTAAAATGTTTAAAATGAGAGGAGGCAGAGGTGGACTTACCTCCCCCAAGCAGACACACACGAGTGTTGTGTATAGAGATGGCCAGAACGGTTCGCCGGTGAACGGTTCCCGGCAAACTTCCGGGTGTTCGCGATCGCAGAGAACGAAAGTTCAGTTCACCCCCATGGTGCACCATTAGGGTCAACTTTGACCCTCTACATCACAGTCAGCAGGCACATTGTAGTCAATCAGGCTACACTCCCTCCTAGAGCCACTTCCCCCCTTATAAAAGGTAGGCCCCGCCGGCCATTTTACTCACTCGTGTGCCTGCATTAATTAAAGAAGGGAAAGCTGCATCATACTCTCTCATAGGGAAAGATTAGTTAGGCTCTTGTAGGCTTATTAGCTTGCTCCTTGCTGATTCTTATTGTTATAAATAGCACCCCACAACAGCTCTTTTGAGAGCTAATCTTGTTCTTGTGATCTATTTTTTTGTGTGTGTGTGTGTGTGTCCCACTAACACTTGTGTTGCATAGACAGCCTTGATAATTCATACTGTGTGTGCCACTGCCAGGCCCAGCACATTCAGTGACTACCTGTGTGTGTGACAGGTGCACATTGTAATACTCATCACTGCATATACCTACCTACCTGTTGTTCACACTGCATACACCTACGCTACGTGAGCACACGCAGAGTCACTGGGCCTGTCCGCTACTTGTCTGTGTGTGACAGGTGCACATTGTAATACCCATTACTGCATATACCTACCTGTTGTGTTGAGTGCACCCACCTCATCACTGCATATACCTACATGTTGTGTTGAGTGCATCCACCTCATCACTGCATATACCTACATGTTGTGTTGAGTGCATCCACCTCATCACTGCATATACCTACCTGTTGTGTTGAGTGCACCCACCTCATCACTGCATATACCTACCTGTTGTGTTCAGTGCACCCACCTCATCACTGCATATACCTACCTGTTGTGTTGACTTTACCCACCTCATTGCATATACCTACCTGTTGTGTTGACTGCACCCACCTCATTGCATATACCTACCTGTTGTGTTGAGTGCACCCACCTCATCACTGCATATACCTACCTGTTGTGTTGAGTGCACCCACCTCATCACTGCATATACCTACCTGTTGTGTTGAGTGCATCCACCTCATCACTGCATATACCTACCTGTTGTGTTGAGTGCACCCACCTCATCACTGCATATACCTACCTGTTGTGTTCAGTGCACCCACCTCATCACTGCATATATCTACCTGTTGCGTTGAGAAGTGAGGTGCACGGCGCCAGTGAGGTGCACGGCCGTGCACCTCACTAGCGCCCACACTCGCTGCCTCCCACCAACACCCAGGTACAGCTTTGGACATTTCTTGCAATTTTTAGCACTCATCCATGCACTGCCAAGAGTATTGTTTGTGCCATATGCTTATCATTAAACTATAGTGCCTGACTTTTCTGCTCTCTTGATTTTTGCAACTGATCTAGTACCTGTCATGAGCACATAGTTTACTGGGTGTTGTTTATGCCTGATATCTGCAGCGTTTACCCGTGTGCCTGCCAGCTCTCCCATATCCACAATGGCAGACTTGCCCTCCAGAACAGATTCTCGTGAAAGGCAAGTGGTGTCATCATTGTCCTCCATAACAGATTCTCGTTAAAGGATTTCAAGTTGATCCATCTCATATACAGCAGGGCCTCGGAAGTCCTCCTGTATTGTTATTTTTGGTCACTACCTTGGGACGTGCATTGCCATGCCTGTTGCCTTCCTTGGATGTGTGGTGGTAGCCGTTCCTGCTCCTTTGCCCACAGCGTGCCTGCGGCCTTCCTTGGATGTGTGGTGGTGGTAGCCGTTTCTTAGGCTCCCACTCCGGACTGGAATTGAACCAGGATTCCCTGACCATTACCCGTGGTCACCATGGTACTCAGAAAGTACCAACGAAAGTTTATCACACAGTTGAATGAATGGCAGACTTGCCCTCCATAACACATTCTTGGCAAATGCTTTCGATTTGGTTCGTCTTGCACTGGGTCAAGGGTCCATCTGACCACAGATGCCTGGTCTGTAAAGCACGGTCAGGGCAGGTAAATTACTTATACAGCATGGGTCTCAGGCTCCCACTCCGGACCGGAATCGAACCCTGATTCCCCGGCCATTACCTATGTCACAATGGCAGACTTGCCCTCCATAATAGATTCTCGTTGCAGGTACTAAAACAGCAAGCAGAAAATGTAATTGGAAAAAATTGATGTAAGCTTTAACAATGGTAGAGAAAGAACCATCGAAAGTTGATAAGGCAGTCAGACATTACCTGATATCACTGAGTGAGGAAGAGCAATCTCGCCATGGTGCGCAGTAGTCCAGCACAGCCACCACTACACAAACAGTTGTTTGTGGTGCGTTACACAGTGAGTTTGATCTGTCAGTGTGAAGCAGTACATTAATTACACTACCTGATTGATGTATACACATGCAAGATGTTTTAAAGCACTTTAGGCCTGCAATTTAGCATTCAATGTGATTTCTGCCCTTAAAACGCTGCTTTGCATCAAATCCAGATTTTTCCCCCGGGACTTTTGGCATGTATCCCACTCCGCCATGCCCCTCTCCAGGTGTTAGACCCCTTGAAACATCTTTTCCATCATTTTTCTGGCCAGCATAAGTATTTCTAGTTTTAAAATTTCACCTCCCCATTGAAGTCTATTGCGGTTCGCGGAAGTTCGCACGAACCAAACTTTTTGCGGAAGTTCGCGAACCGAAAATCGGAGGTTCGGGCCATCTCTAGTTGTGTATATTCAAAACAACAAAAATTGATTTATATACACCAGAAAGTGCAAGTGCAACGCGTTTCACTGGCATCTCCCGCTTCTTTAGGCAATACAAACCGAGCATAAAACTCAAATAAGTCTGGTGCAAAGCTCAGCGCCTCCGTCTCTACCCTAAAATGCATGTGCGCTGGTGTAATACACTATTATGCCGTGCAGCATGGTGCCCAGTACAACACTTTGACCTGAGGGGGACACACTGTGTTGGAATAGATCCAATGGTGTCACAGGCAGGGGAGCCCAAATGCGCCCATGTAATATTTATATTACGAAGCACAGCATGTTGCTGGAGGGGACCAAACTGTCGGAACTTAGTCTGACACTTTGATCAGAAGGGTCAGATGCCGTGTCAGATTAGATCCAATGGAAGAGGCAGCAATATTGCTCCTTGTTGGACATAGTGTGACATCAGGAGCTGGGTAGCATTGGACTAAAAGTGGATCAGAAAGGGTTAATGTGTCGCTTCTTGGTTGTGGATGAAATATGCAAATCATTGCTTTGTGTCCCTGAAAGCCAGTCATACGGCCATATCACCTTTAAAGAGCTATATAATCTGACTTGCATAAATCTGTTTTAGGCTATTTAGGCCTTTACCAGTGCAATGTATGATTGGGAATGAAACCCTCCAATACCAGTCTGGGCTGGTTCAGCTCTGCGCTCAATATATCAAAATCCCAAAGTACTGAAAGTTGGAGGATAATGTGCCAAGTTAAAATGTATTTAATACACACAATGCAATATGATCTAAAACCGTAATATCGGCTCAGCAGTTACTTCAGACTGCGAGTCATACAAATGAATCAGTCCAGTTAAATGTCGTAAACACTTTTCCAATTCACTAAAAAGCTAAAAAGTCCTATATAATGTGACTCGGGCTTTGCTGTAGTCAAAATAAGGTGAGTTAGTCCTTTCAATCAGCATTAATAACAAACTTGACCAGCGCTGCATACACTTTCATGTATCACTCCGACCACCAGCACCTAATGGAGGGCAACTCACCGATTGAGTTGGACCGCAATTCACAATGGTCTAATGCGAAATGATCAAACTGATCATGTGCTTTTCCATGAGTTCTCCAAGGCTGGGCCATCTCTAATCTGGAATAAATACAGTGTTGCACTATGAGGTTTATGTTTTTCATTTGAGGAAACTTTGAAAGTGGAATTGCCTAGGACCCTGCTCACTAGTGTTGGCTGCAGCAAAGTTGGAGCAATACGTATGGGCGAGGGGAGCCTTTGAATGCCCCACATGTGCATTAGACCATTGTGAATTGTGGTCCAACTCAATCGGTGAGTCGCCCTCCATTGGGTGCTGGTGGTGGGATGCAGCGCTGATCAAGTTCGTTATTAATTATGATTGGTAATGGCTCTAGGGGTAAGATTTAGGAAAGTGTTGTTACAGGGTAATGGGTAGGATTTATAAGAGGGTTCTCATATCACCTTGCACTGATGAAGGCCCGAAACAGCCTTGGATTATGTGGCTCTGTAAAATTTATGAGCTAGATAAATTAAATTTAAACTACTCTGCCTGGCATATTAATTCATCCAAAAATTGAAGATAGACTGTGCTCCAATGGACCAATAACAAGTCAAAAGAAAAAGTAAAAATAATTATGGTTTAGGGGTTCATAGTTTCAAGCAGAGTTACCCAATCATTACCTCTTCAAAATCCCCAAAAAATCAATAAACTGATCCCTCTTTTCAGTTGTCCCCTATTACAGAGGTACGTTCAGGTATCCTAAAAGCAATAAGAAAAACTGCACATAATGCTTAATAGCATTTTTAAAAGTCACTCTAAAACAGTCATGCAGCACTCAACCGGGATGTGCCAACCACCATGTAGGAAGGGGACACAACAGTCTCTTCCACTCTGGGAATCCACCCACCAGAAGGCTTTGTGCATTAAAAATGTTTCATTCACATCCTTGTGAACTGGCTCAGCGATTCTTTGTGAGTGGGGAGGCCACAGGATCCTACAGCATTGATACTCATTGGGTCAAGCAGCCTCACGGTGAGTGGATTTACAGAGAGGGGGAGAGTGTTGTGTCCCCTTCCTCTTAAACAGTGAGATAACAGAAGCGATCTACATGGAACAACCAAAAGGATTTATAGACCCACAAAAGACAGATTTAGTATGCAAACTTCAGAGAGTAATTTATGGTCTCAAGCAAGCAGCTAGAGCATGAAACATGAAAATCAATGTGCTTGCAAAAGTGAACTTTCAAAAGTGTAAAACAGACACCAGTCTGTACACAAAGAAGCACAATGGCAGATATATTTTTGTACTAATATATGTGGACTAGCAGACCCAAGCCCGTTTAAAAATGGGCTCTTGGGTCTGTGTTTCTCGCAGCCGCCCGCCACATGCGCGCGCGCACGCGTGCACCCAACCCACATGCGTGTGTGCACCCGTCGCACACGGGCGTGGCCTGATTGGATACATAGCTGCAGATTGGGCTGGTGATTCCAGTGATCAAAAGTCTACTAGTGGTTATCTGTGTATTTTTAATGATGGACTAATCAGCGGGACCAGCAGGAAGCAGACAAGTGTAACACTGTCTTCAACTAAAGCCAAATTTGTAACAGTAGCACAAGCAAGTTAATAACTAATTTGGCTAAGACAGTGATTCTCAAACATGTCCTGTACAATGCATCCTTGGTTATCCCCAAACATTGGTGTAGCATCTGTCTGTCTTTGATCCAGGTCTTCCAATAGTTGTCTTAGCCCAGTGTTTCTCAAACCTGTCCTCATGACTCCCCAACGGTGCATGTTTTGCAGGCAACCACAGCTATGCACAGATGGGATAATTAGTGTCTCAGCTAGGTGGATTCCATTTAACTGAGACACTAATTACCCCATGTGTGCATAGATGAGGTTGCCTGCAAAACATGCACTGTTGGGTAGTCACTAGGACAGGTTTGAGAAACACTGGGCTAAGACAACTATTGGAAGACCTGGATCAATGACAGACAGATGCTACACCAATGTTTGAGGATAACCAAAAATGCATTGTACTTGCACAGATGGAACAAATCAATCTGAGAACCAAGCATATAGATGTGAAGCATCATTTCTTGAGAGATTTACCAGAACAAAGGCAAACTGATTGCAGTTTTGTCCCACTAAAGACATGATAGCTCTCATGTAAGTTTAAGTTTGTACAGTTATGCTTGAATGTAATCTGTACTTATTGAATGTTCTCATCACCTTACCTCATTCTGATTGATGTTATTTGAGAATGTATACAATGTAATGGAAATTCAAAGCTTCTTTATTCTGTGTATGTTATTTCTTATAATAAAAGATTTAATGAGACATGATGGCTCACGTTCTTACAAAGTACGTTGGTGGATCCGTCAAAATCAGCCTTATAAGCTGAAGACACGCCCGATTTGACGTCCAAATGACCGGTCCGAACGACCAGAGGTTTGGAAAAATCAGATGTGTGTATGTACCTTTAGTCTCAAATAAGCACAAATGAATAGCAAGTTGCAAATACACAGCACTGCCCTCTTCAACACAACCTCTCACAATACTGAGTAAACAACAAGGAGTTAATCCAAAATGTTGTCTGCCCTTCTTAGGGAGGGGTGGGCCTGGAGATCTGCTCAGTCCTATTGGTTGCTAGGGACATAATATGGACACTTTTATTGGTCCGAAGTAAAAAAGAATGCACTTCTGTAATGTACTCGAAGTATAAATTACGCCCCGTAATCAAAAATACAAGTGTAATTACGGGTAAACTTTTAGCCACGACTCGTAATCATGCCCAATTACAGTTTCAAACTTCGATGTCGTAGTGGGTAATTACGACTTGTAATTATGATGAGTCGTAAATTACGAGCTGCTATGTCCACCACTACTCATCACCAATTAAATGTGCATTCAATTTACAAAGTTAATTTCTTTACACTAGTTTGCTTTAACTCATTTTTTACAGCAAATGACATTCTAGACCACAGCAATTTTAATTCATACTTATTAATGTTTGAACATCTGTGGAATTGTAATGCCTTGTTAAGTCCAAAAGTTTAGCTTTATGCAAAGTCAAGTAGGGAAATGTATTTTTGTGATGCTCATTTCAACTGATTTAATATAGCTCAGGCTTTTAATGCTATTTTGTTTTACCTTTATCTTTGAGTGGAGAAAAAAAAATCTAATTTCTTTTCACTGGGCTGCAAGTGATCCAATTACTGGTACTTGGGGTTTAAAAGGACCTTTATGCAAAGGAGCGCTGCAAAAGAACCAGTAGGGCAGGATTAGAAAGGGGGTAGCCATTCTTGCATACAGAAAAGCGAGTATACACATACCTCAGGCATGCACATCAGATTCCAATAAAAACAGCTCTACTATGACAAGACAAAGAGAAAATCCAGAAATGATGGCTCTGCTGGTGCGCCATAATTATTAAAAATCATAATCACAAGGCAAGCATGTACCATTACTCATGGTTCATACCGGTTTACAACATTGTTTGTATTCCCTGCATTTGTCAATTATCCCAATTTACAGGATACAGGTTGGCCATACACTAATACATGAACACCATAATTGACCATCAGGTAGATTTCTCTCTGATTGAAATCAGACAAGGATCTATTACTGCCACACACTGTACACAGATTTTCAAAATATTTCATCATGAAATCTATTGCAAATATGTGGAACCACCACCTGCCAGTCCCCCAGGTCTCCCTCTTCTAATGTGCCTAGAGTGACCATATTTTTGTGGGTCCAACCTGGGACGGGGAGGGGGCCGCGTCGAAAAGTGGGGAGGACTAAGCGCGCAGCGGCGAATACTGGGGGGGGGGGGGGTTGCGGCGCGCATAGCATAGCGCGCCGCGCCGAAAAAATGGGCGTGGGCATGACATTGTATGGGCGGAGCTAACGTAATGATGTAACAGCGAGGCATAAGAAAGCAGTGTTTACGCCATGATGTGGACAAACGAGACTTTGCATCATGGGTGTGCAGAAACTGTGTGATGCTAATAGTATACCGTAACCACAAAGCAGCAAACATAGCCATCTATGACCATTAAATAATAAATGTAGTAACAGTTACCCCGGACACCAGAAAATAAACGCAATAGGCAACATGTCAGCACAAAATAACCGCAATGCGGGCAACATGTCAGTACAAAATAAACGCAATGCGGGCAACATGTCGGTACAAAATAAACGCAATGCGGGCAAACATTTCACCAGAAAAGAAACGCACTGCGGGCAAACATTTCGCTAGAAAAGAAACGCACTGCGGGCAAACATTTCGCTAGAAAAGAAACAATGCGGGCAAACATTTCACCAGAAAAGAAACGCACTGCGGGCAAACATTTCGCTAGAAAAGAAACAATGCGGGCAAACATTTCACCAGAAAAGAAACGCAATGCGGGCAAACATTTCGCTAGAAAAGAAACGCACTGCGGGCAAACATTTCGCTAGAAAAGAAACAATGCGGGCAAACATTTCACCAGAAAAGAAACGCAATGCGGGCAAACATTTCGCTAGAAAAGAAACAATGCGGGCAAACATTTCACCAGAAAAGAAACAATGCGGGCAAACATTTCGCTAGAAAAGAAACAATGCGGGCAAACATTTCACTAGAAAAGAAACGCAATGCGGGCAAACATTTCGCTAGAAAAGAAACAATGCGGGCAAACATTTCACCAGAAAAGAAACAATGCGGGCAAACATTTCGCTAGAAAAGAAACAATGCGGGCAAACATTTTGCTAGAAAAGAAACGCAATGCGGGCAAACATTTCGCTAGAAAAGAAACAATGCGGGCAAACATTTCACCAGAAAAGAAACAATGCGGGCAAACATTTCGCTAGAAAAGAAACAATGCAGGCAAACATTTCGCTAGAAAAGAAACGCAATGCGGGCAAACATTTCGCTAGAAAAGAAACAATGCGGGCAAACATTTCACCTGGAAAAGAAACCTAATGCGGGCAAACATTTCACCTGGAAAAGAAAGCAATGATTTACTCACCTGGCAGAAGTGTCCGGCCTCTGGCGCGCTGCTCCGTCCCGGGACCGTCTTGTTCCTCCTGCTCTTCTCTCCCGCGCTGACAGGGCTACGGCAAGATGGCGCCCGAAGCCCTGTACTGGAGACACAAATAGGTCTCCAGTACAGGGCTTCGGCAGCCATCTTGCCGTAGCCCTGCTCGCCTGCCGGTGTCGGAAACAGACACCGGAAGAGGAGGCTGGAGCGGGGCTGCAGGCAATGAACTGGCACGGCGTCTATAGACGCCGCTGCCAGTTCATTGAGGAGAGAGTGGCCAGAGTCCCGAGGCCGGGACGTCCCGCTGCTGAAAGCGGAATGTTTCCCGGGACCTCATTAAGCCTGGGACAGCGGACCCCGAATCCGGGACGTGTCCCGGGCAATCCGGGACGTCTGGTCACTCTAAATGTGCCCCTCCCAGGCCATGTAGAGTGTTGGCAGTGCTCCTCTTGCTTCTTTTTTCACTGCACCCTGGTTCCTATAAGTTGGTTATTCCAAAATGAATCACTGCTACCACCGCACACTGACCACCCCTTTTCGAGAAGATATTTGCCTGCACCATCAATAGTTTCGATAATTATGATCAGGCAGCATTGTTGCAGCATCTGGCACATTTGATCACTATGACAAGTGTATGGGCACCGTTATAGAGAGATATTGTCTGACTTTTACATCAGGGAGCAAATCCCAAGTCACCACCTTTCAAACTTTTAGCTTATTCTGGAGGAAGTAAACCCAAATATTCTTGGGCTATTGTTAAAGGGACCCTGAGCCCTGAATAAAAATGAAATGTGGACCTACCTGGGGCTTCCTCCAGCCTCTGTAGCCCACTAGGTCCTACGGCATCCTCTTCTCCCCTCACCTGGTCTCACAGGCAGTTTCAGTAATCAGCGACTCTCTGGTGAAGTCGCACGAGTGCACCTGTCGCATCATCACGCCAGTCACCGTAAGCCTTTTGCACATGCGTGGTTCAGTCTTTAGAGAGCCGGACATGCGCAGGAGGCTTACGGCGACCAGCATGATGATGCGCTGGGTGCGCGCGCGCACACAACTTCACCAGAGTCGCCGATTACTGGACCTGCCAACAAGACCAGGAGAGGGCCGTAGAGGATGCCCGAGGACCTCACGGGCTATAGGGGGCTGAAGGAAACCCCAGGTAAGTCCAAATTTTGTTTTTATTCAGCGCTCAGGGTCCCTTTAAGGGATAGTATGGTATAGATTACCCATTCACATGCCTAGCAAAGTACAGTATCATTATTGAGGAAGGGCTTTATGCTAATAAATGTGTGTCAGGCACTTCCAAATATTCTTGAATCAATTAATGACACTGGTCACCATTTCATGATAATAATTGGTAGAAAAGGAGCCAATTTTAGATACATTATTATAGAATGATGAGTCTACTGGATGATGTGTATTAGCGCCAGGTTCACCTACAGACCTGTGCCCAGCATTGGCTGTAAAAGTTAAATAAATCAGTTGGTAATTTAAGAACATTAAAGAGGTACTTCACTGTATGTAACTTAATGATTAAAATTGCCTACATTTTACAACAGCCATTTATGAATTATTTAATTATTTGCCCATTGTAAAATCTTTCCTCAACCTGATTTACATTCTTAAAGCAGTATGAAACCCAGCATTTCTTCTTTGCTCTAAAAATTATTTATAGCATATTATATACAACCAGCATTTTTTTTTTTTTACTAAAACAGCATTCAAAGGGTTACACACAGGGCTAAAGTTAAGTGCAGAGAAATGTGGACAATTCCGAAGTTGCAGATAATGTTATCTTGTGTTTACTTAAATGTATCAAGTGAGGAATGTGACACCTTCTCTGAGTGTGGAGAAGCTGCTGGACACAAAGAGACACTGAAAGCATTTCTGCCTTCAATACATAATGCATAAAACCAGTTATGAATAAAATGCAAACTCAGCTCACAAAGCAAAAAACTGTACTTTTGGGAACGTATGATTCTAAATGAATCATAATACCTATGCACAAATGCAAATATGATAACCATATGGCATTTAAAAAGTAGGAAAACTTTTGTACTTGTTTATCTGTGCAACAATTCTTATTCCAATAAAAACTTTTTGAATTCAAAAAAACATGTTTTTATTGAATATTATGTCAGGGTTTTATACCGCTTTAAAGTTATTACAGTACTATATCTTTATTGCTGGCAATGTGCATCACTGCGTAATGTTTGTTTGTACCGAAGTGAGCAGATACAACACCTGGCCTCCCAGAGTGCTCTGAGGCAGAGGGCTGCATAACTAAATAGCCCAGGTTAAACATAACTGGGTGGGAATACATACCAATATACAGCAATTTTATATATAGATGTAGGAAGTGTTTTTAGATGCTTAAACCAGCATAATTAATATAAATTGGGTATCTTGAATAATGTATTACATTCTACTATATGTTGTTGCCTCTTTATTTATGCACTAATTATACAGATATGTTAAGTTATGTGCTTAAATGTACACTGAATCAACACAGAATCTTGATCATGCTGTTAAATCTTTTTTTGAATTTGAAGATAAATTGAATGTAACAAAATAATTAAGTCGGAACTAAAACAGGAATTAATGGCACCAGAGAAATCAAGCCGAATAATTATATGTAATGTACCTATATTTAGGCATAATTATCTAATGATCAGATATGATTGTGTCAGATAACATATTTCAGATAATGTGTGTCACTCATGAAATATCATAGAGGTCTCCTGGAAGTGACTACTAAAGCGAGTCAGCAGACTTACTGATCTATTTAATAGATTATTGCGGGAAACACAGTCAGTTGAGGGACAAGTGACTCAGGAACAAATTACAATAGCTGTTTGAAAAAGGGACCACAGCACAAGACTCTCGCCCTTGCAATTAGTCAAAGTCGCTATTGTTTGTTGTACTGAGTATGAACAAATCTTTGTGCAGAGCGGATAACATTAGAACAATTATGTTTTCTCCTACCCTTGAATGTGGGATGGCATGTATGAGGCAGAACCACAGACAGATCTTACACCAGCTAAAGTACAGACAATCCTTGTATAACAATATGATTCATATAAAATTACTCATCAATCAGTATTAAATTGTTTCTAAACTGATGCTGTATTACCGGTACATTAAAGTCTATAGTGGAACTAATGCATATATACAGTATATATATATATATATATATATATATATATATATATATATATATATATATGTATATATATATATATATATATATATATATATATATATATATATATACTGTAAATATATACAGTATATGGACAAACACTTGGCTTCTGGTTGCTTAACTCTAATTCACAAGGGCTGCTAAATGTGCACCTGTGTATAGATACGCCTGAAACCTGATGTTCATAAATTTCCAATGCATAATCACTGATAGCATGATAAGAGGAAATGGCCTTTACAATCACATTTCGTAAGCAAAACAGAGACTCATCCTTAGTCCTTTGCTGATAATGATTTCCCCTCACCATGTCTTTTGAATAGTGGCAATCATTAAAGGGAATTGAGCACCAGTATTTTTTTTTTAAATTAACCTAAGCATAAGAGAGGTTGGTAGTGGAATGTGCCGTGGGGGACAGGGGCTGGAGTTAGCCTCACTACTTACCTACGGTGTGCTGAGATATGGCCAGGAACTACAAAATTTGGCACATGAGGCCAGTCTGTGGAGAAGATGGCGCATCGCATATGGCCTGGGCACCAGAGGAGCAGCACCCCATAGTTAAGTAGCGAAGCTCCCCCAACCCCTCCCTCCAACAGCACACTGTATTACAGAACTCCCTTATGGGGAGTTCATTTAAAACATTTTTTTTACTGGTGCTCAGTTGCCTTTAAGAAACTGGTTCCTTCTCCGTGGCTTAAACCTCTCCTGCACTACTGCTTTCCCTGAGAGGTTTTAAACCTCCCTTTTATATTGTGATATATTGGGTGCTCGAGGGGGTCGAATGTGAAACTTGCACTGGGGTCCATAACTCCGCTACCACTGATGTTGTGAAGAACCAGAGCACAGAAGTTAGGCAACTACCATTGTTTACAAGAGAATGAAAATGGCTGCCTCCGTATTCCTCTCACTTCAGGTTCACTTTAATTCCATGGATAATTCTGGCCTTCTTACTACCAAAAGTTTATGTAGTACAGACAATATTCTGGCAAATCATTACCTATGAAACATTGCTAAGGAGGAAATCTAAGCTTATTCCAGACAACGCTCTGCAGATGAATGGATTTACACTCTACAGATCTCACCGGGACCCACTTATTTTTGGAAAAACCAAAGGTGGAGGTGTAACGATTGGTGTCAGCACGCAGAGAGAATCTGATTATTGGTGATCTGCAGAATCACCAAGAATGCAAATATATACCCGATTATTGATGATCTGCAGTATCACCGATAATCAGATATATTGCTAACCTCTGGACACCTATAGGTATATGAGTGTTTGGTGTAACAGTAATACTTTAAGTAATGCACCTGCCGAGCAGGTGATCAGAAGCAGCCTGGAATACTGCTTTTGAGGACACAGGAACCTTCCAACAGCCTGAGATTCTCCAAGGGGTGGAGTCAAGCTGAAGGTAGGAGGAACCTGAGCGGGAGTGACACCTGAAGGGTGGATGTCACTAGCAGGTCAGGAGACTATCTCTTAAGGGGGAGAGATAGTCCCCAAGGTAGTAACTGATATCAAGCAATGCCTAGTCTGGGTGTGAGGTCCGTGTTCTCTACACCCTGAACCTAGCCTGAAGTAACACAAATGATAATACAGTTCCCTAGTCTTGGGTGTGAGGTCCTTGGTCTCTACACCCTGGAACTAGTCTGGAGCATAACACAATGATAATACAGTTCCCTAGTCTTGGGTGTGAGGTCCTTGGTCTCTACACCCTGGAACTAGTCTGGAGCATAACACAAATGATAATACAGTTCCCTAGTCTTGGGTGTGAGGTCCTTGGTCTCTACACCCTGAAACTAGTCTGGAGCATAACACAAATGATAACACAGTTCCCTAGTCTTGGGTGTGAGGTCCTTAGTCACAACACCCCGGAACTAGTCTATAACATAACATAACACAATGATAAACAAGAGTATCTGGCTCAGTGTGAATTCCCAAGTCCTCCTGGTTCAAACACACTGTAGGATCTGACTATGGTCTGAATGCTTCCATGTTAGTGTTTGCAATGGCAGACAACCAGCAACTGACAAACAAGCAGTATATATAGCTGCTGGAGTCTGCCGCCCCGCCTAAGCCACTCAGCCATTCATGAGTCCAGCAGGAATCAGCCGATCCTCCTGATCAGCTGACACTTCCCCTGCTGGTATAAAGGTCCTGACATCTGGGCCGCGCGCGCGTAGCTCTCCATCCGCCCATGTGAACTAACAGACCCAGCCACACCAACCGCACGCCGTTGCGTACAAACCGCCGCGTTGGACGCGGAAACAGCCGCCTTGCTGTCAGTACCTGCGGCGGCTTTTCCGCGTTCTCTCGTGGGGCCAGTCGCACGTCTCCGCATGCCAGCCGCTGTGCTGGACGCGGACTCAGCCGTCCTGCTGTTAGAACACGCGGCGGCTTTTCCACGTTTCCTCACAGTACCCCGCCCCCAGGAGTGGACTCCGGACACTCAAGTTGAGAATCTATAGCTTTTTGTATCCTCCAATGACTAACCACCATGGGGAGGGAGGGAGCGGAACCCACTTGCACTGCCGGTTTAGGCAAAGGACACAGGAAATGAACTCTTGTCAACCTGTTTTTTCAGTGGAAAAATGACTCTGGGCCCAAAACCCTTATCTGAAGCGTCTGCTTTGGAGCTTTTGCTATCTGATTTATACCTGCGAGGTAACCGTGAGTAACCGGATCGGTTAGAAGACTCTGTACACTGTCCTGCCTTTCCTCCAACCTGTACCTTGGCATTACCCACATCAACTCTCTTCAAACAGCGCTCATGACAAAAGGCTGACCAGTCCAGTAACCGTCCTGAAGCCCAGTCGATCCGCGGAGAGTGAAGCTGTAACCAGGGCATACCGAGAACGACAGAGGAGCTTTTCATTGGCAGGACCAGGAACCGTAACCTCTCTTCATGCAATGCCCCTAAATGACAAGAGAGTAGGGGAGTTTGGGAAAGAGACTGAGCACTCTGCAATGGAGAGTCATCCACTGCAGTGACCGAAATCTGCCGGTCAGGTGCAGACAAAGGTATTCCCAAACTTCTAGCAAAATCGTAATCCATGAGGTTCGCTGCTGAACCCGAGTCCACCATGGCCTCTACAGACCCTGTCCAACCCTCCCACGTAACCGAACAGGGAAGGAACAACCGACCATCGTTCAGAGATGAAACCTGTTCACCTATAGTATTGACTAATCCCAGGCGATAGCATTTATCTGGCCTAGTAGAACCAGATAAAGCGTTTCTCTTTGGCCTCCTGTGACTCTTCTTCCCTAGAGTCAGCCCTGTATACCCAATTTGCATTGGTTCGGCTGGGGGTGAGGGAGACCGAGAAGGGTCATGTAAGATAGTCCTTCCAGTATCTCTACCTCGAATCTGTCTCTGGTATCGCAAACGGTGATCTATCAGTATGGCCAAAGAAATTGCCTGGTCCACAGATTCAGGCTCAGGATATCCAATCATCACATCGTGAATTTCATTTGACAATCCTGCTATAAAACAATCTAACAAGGCAAAATCCCCCCATCTCGCTGAAGCAGACCACTTCCTAAACTCAGCGGCGTAAACCTCCACTGAGTTACGACCCTGTCTGAGCAACTTGAGCTTCCGCTCAGCAGTGGAAGCGATGTCCGGATCGTCATAAATTATGGCCATCGCTTTAAAAAATTCCTCAACTGAAGTCAGGGCCTCATCCCCAGGTTGAAGGCCATATTCCCAGGTCTGAGAATCCCCCGTTAACAGTGTCTTAATGAAGGTAATTCTCTGTGCGACAGTACCTGAAGAATTAGGTCTCAACTCAAAGTAAGACAACACTCGATTTTTAAAGTTTCGAAAGTCAGATCTGTGACCAGAAAACTTCTCGGGCACAGGCATGCGTAAGTCGGTAACAAGAGGGGATGGCACTATGTTTATAGCAGATTGAAGTTCCTGAATAGCTCCAAATAGCTGACTGATCTGGTTCTGCTGGTTCAAAGCTACCCCGGAAAGCTGGTTTACAGCGGTGGTCAGGACTTCAACATGTCTACATAGTGCGTCCATTTGAGTTGGGTCTGCCATTCTGTAACGATTGGTGTCAGCACGCAAAGAGAATCTGATTATTGGTGATCTGCAGAATCACCAAGAATGCAGATATATACCCGATTATTGATGATCTGCAGTATCACCGATAATCAGATATATTGCTAACCTCTGGACACCTATAGGTATATGAGTGTTTGGTGTAACAGAATACTTTGAGTAATGCACCTGCCGAGCAGGTGATCAGAAGCAGCCTGAAATACTGCTTTTGAGGACACAGGAACCTTCCAACAGCCTGAGATTCTCCAAGGGGTGGAGTCAGGATGAAGGTAGGAGGAACCTGAGCGGGAGTGACACCTGAAGGGAGGATGTCACTAGCAGATCAGGAGACTATCTCTTAAGGGGGAGAGATAGTCCCCAAGGTAGTAACTGATATCAAACAATGCCTAGTCTGGGTGTGAGGTCCTTGGTCTCTACACCCTGGAACTAGTCTGGAGCATAACACAATGATAATACAGTTCCCTAGTCTTGGGTGTGAGGTCCTTAGTCTCTACACCCTGGAACTAGTCTGGAGCATAACACAAATGATAATACAGTTCCCTAGTCTTGGGTGTGAGGTCCTTGGTCTCTACACCCTGGAACTAGTCTCTAGCATAACACAAATGATAACACAGTTCCCTAGTCTTGGGTGTGAGGTCCTTAGTCACAACACCCTGGAACTAGTCTATAACATAACATAACATAACACAATGATAAACAAGAGTATCTGGCTCAGTGTAAATTCCCAAGTCCTCCTGGTTCAAACACACTGTAGGATCTGACTATGGTCTGAATGCTTCTACGTAAGTGTTTGCAATGGCAGACAACCAGCAACTGACAAACAAGCAGTATATATAGCTGCTGGAGTCTGCCGCCCCGCCTAAGCCACTCAGCCAATCATGAGTCCAGCAGGAATCAGCCGATCCTCCTGATCAGCTGACACTTCCCCTGCTGGTATAAAGGTCCTGACATCTGGGCCGCGCGCGTAGCTCTCCATCCGCCCATGTGAACTAACAGACCCAGCCACACCAACCGCACGCCGTTGCGTACAAACCGCCGCGTTGGACGCGGAAACAGCCGCCTTGCTGTCAGTACCTGCGGCGGCTTTTCCGCGTTCTCTCGTGGGGCCAGGCGCACGTCTCCGCATGCCAGCCGCTGTGCTGGACGCGGACTCAGCCGTCCTGCCGTTAGAACACGCGGCGGCTTTTCCACGTTTCCTCACAGTACCCCCCCCCAGGAGTGGACTCCGGACACTCAAGCTGAGAATCTATAGCTTTTTGTATCCTCCAATGACTAACCACCATGGGGAGGGAGGGAGCGGAACCCACTTGCGCTGCCGGTTTAGGCAAGGACACAGGAAATGAACTCTTGTCAACCTGTTTTTTCAGTGGAAAAATGACTCTGGGCCCAAAACCCTTATCTGAAGCGTCTGCTTTGGAGCTTTTGCTATCTGATTTATACCTGCGAGGTAACCGTGAGTAACCGGATCGGTTAGAAGACTCTGTACACTGTCCTGCCTTTCCTCCAAACTGTACCTTGGCATTACCCACATCAACTCTCTTCAAACAGCGCTCATGACAAAAGGCTGACCAGTCCAGTAACCGTCCTGAAGCCCAGTCGATCCGCGGAGAGTGAAGCTGTAACCAGGGCATACCGAGAACGACAGAGGAGCTTTTCATTGGCAGGACCAGGAACCGTAACCTCTCTTCATGCAATGCCCCTAAATGACAAGAGAGTAGGGGAGTTTGGGAAAGAGACTGAGCACTCTGCAATGGAGAGTCATCCACTGCAGTGACCGAAATCTGCCGGTCAGGTGCAGACAAAGGTATTCCCAAACTTCTAGCAAAATCGTAATCCATGAGGTTCGCTGCTGAACCCGAGTCCACCATGGCCTCTACAGACCCTGTCCAACCCTCCCACGTAACCGAACAGGGAAGGAACAACCGACCATCGTTCAGAGATGAAACCTGTTCACCTATGGTATTGACTAATCCCAGGCGATAGCATTTATCTGGCCTAGTAGAACCAGATAAAGCGTTTCTCTTTGGCCTCCTGTGACTCTTCTTCCCTAGAGTCAGCCCTGTATACCCAATTTGCATTGGTTCAGCTGGGGGTGAGGGAGACCGAGAAGGGTCATGTAAGATAGTCCTTCCTGTATCTCTCCAGTATCTCTACCTCGAATCTGTCTCTGGTATCGCAAACGGTGATCTATCAGTATGGCCAAAGAAATTGCCTGGTCCACAGATTCAGGCTCAGGATATCCAATCATCACATCGTGAATTTCATTTGACAATCCTGCTATAAAACAATCTAACAAGGCAAAATCCCCCCATCTCGCTGAAGCAGACCACTTCCTAAACTCAGCGGCGTAAACCTCCACTGAGTTACGACCCTGTCTGAGCAACTTGAGCTTCCGCTCAGCAGTGGAAGCGATGTCCGGATCGTCATAAATTATGGCCATCGCTTTAAAAAATTCCTCAACTGAAGTCAGGGCCTCATCCCCAGGTTGAAGGCCATATTCCCAGGTCTGAGAATCCCCCGTTAACAGTGTCTTAATGAAGGTAATTCTCTATGCGACAGTACCTGAAGAATTAGGTCTCAACTCAAAGTAAGACAACACTCGATTTTTAAAGTTTCGAAAGTCAGATCTGTGACCAGAAAACTTCTCGGGCACAGGCATGCGTAAGTCGGTAACAAGAGGGGATCGCACTATGTTTATAGCAGATTGAAGTTCCTGAATAGCTCCAAATAGCTGACTGATCTGGTTCTGCTGGTTCAAAGCTACCCCGGAAAGCTGGTTTACAGCGGTGGTCAGGACTTCAACATGTCTACATAGTGCGTCCATTTGAGTTGGGTCTGCCATTCTGTAACGATTGGTGTCAGCACGCAAAGAGAATCTGATTATTGGTGATCTGCAGAATCACCAAGAATGCAGATATATACCCGATTATTGATGATCTGCAGTATCACCGATAATCAGATATATTGCTAACCTCTGGACACCTATAGGTATATGAGTGTTTGGTGTAACAGAATACTTTGAGTAATGCACCTGCCGAGCAGGTGATCAGAAGCAGCCTGAAATACTGCTTTTGAGGACACAGGAACCTTCCAACAGCCTGAGATTCTCCAAGGGGTGGAGTCAGGCTGAAGGTAGGAGGAACCTGAGCGGGAGTGACACCTGAAGGGAGGATGTCATTAGCAGGTCAGGAGACTATCTCTTAAGGGGGAGAGATAGTCCCCAAGGTAGTAACTGATATCAAACAATGCCTAGTGTGGGTGTGAGGTCCGTGTTCTCTACACCCTGGAACTAGCCTGAAGTAACACAAATGATAATACAGTTCCCTAGTCTTGGGTGTGAGGTCCTTGGTCTCTACACCCTGGAACTAGTCTGGAGCATAACACAATGATAATACAGTTCCCTAGTCTTGGGTGTGAGGTCCTTGGTCTCTACACCCTGGAACTAGTCTGGAGCATAACACAAATGATAATACAGTTCCCTAGTCTTGGGTGTGAGGTCCTTGGTCTCTACACCCTGGAACTAGTCTCTAGCATAACACAAATGATAACACAGTTCCCTAGTCTTGGGTGTGAGGTCCTTAGTCACAACACCCTGGAACTAGTCTATAACATAACATAACACAATGATAAACAAGAGTATCTGGCTCAGTGTAAATTCCCAAGTCCTCCTGGTTCAAACACACTGTAGGATCTGACTATGGTCTGAATGCTTCCACGTAAGTGTTTGCAATGGCAGACAACCAGCAACTGATAAACAAGCAGTATATATAGCTGCTGGAGTCTGCCGCCCCGCCTAAGCCACTCAGCCAATCATGAGTCCAGCAGGAATCAGCTGATCCTCCTGATCAGCTGACACTTCCCCTGCTGGTATAAAGGTCCTGACATCTGGGCCGCGCGGGTGTAGCTCTCCATCCGCCCATGTGAACTAACAGACCCAGCCACATCAACCGCACACCGTTGCGTACAAACCACCGCGTTGGACGCGGAAACAGCCGCCTTGCTGTCAGTACCTGCGGCGGCTTTTCCGCGTTCTCTCGTGGTGCCAGACGCATGTCTCCGCATGCCAGCCGCTGTGCTGGACGCGGACTCAGCCGTCCTGCCATTAGAACACGCAGCGGCTTTTCCACGTTTCCTCACAGGAGGACTCTGTTTCTATATTAATGATAGGTGGTGCACGGATGTTACAGTTATTAAGAGGACATGCTCGGCTGGGCTGGAAACACTCTTCATAAACTGCAGACCCTACTATTCACCCCGTGAGATCTCTTCATTTATTTTGGTTGCTGTGTACATCCCTCCACAGTCTGCGCTCCAAGATCTCGCAGATCAAATCACATAGGTGGAAATGGAGTACCCAGATTCTATTTTTATCATACTAGGGGATTTCAACAGTGCTAACCTCTCCAAAGAACTCCCCAAATACAGGCAACACGTCACAAGCGCAACTAGAGAAGGTAAGACACTTGATCACTGTTACACTACGACTAAGGACTCATATCACTCTGTCAGACGGGCAGCTTTGGGGAACTCAGATCATGCTGTTGTACATGTGGCAGGCGCAACACTATGTAGTGCCTTGTGCGCTGTGGCATTAGAAGAATTATGCAATCTCTGTCTCTTTAGTCTAAGCAGACTGTCTATTACTCTGTAATTCCTCTAACACCGTTCTATGGAAGCAGTAGGTTTAAAGAGCACACCAAATACTTTAGAATAACTTATTTAATAACTTCAACTTTTCTTCATATAACACTGCAATATGTGCAGCAGATAGTCCATGTACAAAATGTGGTGGATAAAAATCACAAAAGGTGGTTTAACAGTTCAATCTTGTCAGATAACATAAGATTGTCAGATAACATAAGATGGTGAATGGATTTGACTCTCTGTGCTTGAATCTGTATTTGATATTCAACTTGTATTTGAATTTGTACTCTGAAGGTGAATTTGCATCTTATTCAATTTGATTTGATTTGATTTGATTTGGTGGAACTGCAAGTAAACACATAACAACAGATTCACTATATAGGCCTACTCTCACACTACTAAACAATAAGGGAACATAGATACGTGTATTAAATACCTATTTGGCCTTCTGTACTTCCATAAAACTTCTCTGGAACTCTGGTCTCTTCTCTCTCTGATGAGCAATGACTCTAGAATGATCTAGCTAGGGGGTTTCCCAGTGTGTAACTAGCTAGGATTGGTTGAGGCTCTGGTGCAGTGTGAGGCTGGCTGTGATTGGCTCATCTATGTGATGACTCTTAAAGGCATATTTCCCCCTGCTGCCTTTGATAACACAATGTATATATATTCTGTTATATAACATTCAGATACATACATTTCAGCAATAACTCTGCTGTTTGGCTTAAACTTATGAACGTGTGAACTGTACTGAGGTTTCTGGCAGGTGTTGGTGTATATTTATATAAACTATAATGCCAACCTAGGACAGGTCTTAGCTGGCCAGCTACACTCCCACCAAAATTACCTATACTTCTATGATCTCAGTAGTAGGATTTGAACATGAATTTGTGGAATTTTCTATCAGGCTCTCAACTCTCAAGTGTCTCTTGTTACTCTCAAGCAGAACAACTAACTTTTGTATTGGACGTTCCAACTTGAGTGGAGTTGTGAGACGTCTTCCTTTTTTGTCAAGTTTTGAGTCTCCTATTTGTAACAAAGCTCTTCTTACTAGCCCGTCTTTGTCCTTTTGAACTTCTAGGACTTTGGCCAACTTCCATTGGCTTCTAGGTAAGTCGTCTTCTTTTACTAACACTATGTCATCAACTTGGACATTTCTTCTGGGTGTTTGCCATTTACTTCTTAGCATGAGATGAGCTAAGTACTCTTTGTTCCATCTGTTCCAAAACTGTTCTGATAGATATTGAACTCTTCGCCATCTTTTTCTGGCATATAGATCCTCTTTGGTGAATTTGCCAGGTGGTGGCTGTATGTAATCAGACTTAAGGTGAAGTAGATGATTGGGAGTTAAAGGTTCGAAACTTGTTGGGTCGTTGATGTTGTCGACTGTAAGTGGACGACTGTTAACAATGGACATTACGTCATAGAATAGTGTCCTAAGTGAAGCATCATCTATTCTTCCGGTGTTCTTTTTCAACACTGAACTTAGCACGTTTCTTACAGTTCTGATTTGCCTCTCCCAAACTCCTCCTGTATGGCTTGCATTTGGAGCATTCATGTGAAAATCGCACTGTTTCTCTAACAAGTACTCAGTTACCTTTTCTTTATCAATCTCTTTTAGAGCCTTGTTCAATTCGTTCTTTGCTCCAACAAAATTAGATCCTTGGTCAGATCTAAGCTCTCTGACAGTACCTCTAATGGCTATGAAACATCTTAAGGCGTTGATTAATGCGTCAGTTGACATATCTTCCAACATTTCCAGGTGAATTGCTCTGGAGCTTAGACATGTAAATATTAGTCCATATCTCTTGTACTCTTTGCGGTACTGTTTGGTGATAAATGGACCAAAACAATCCATTCCAGTATAAAGAAATGGTGGTGATGGGTTTACACGATCAGCCGGTAGATCAGCCATTCTTTGTTCTTCTGTAGGTCTACGTATCTTTCTACAGGTTACACATGTACTTATGTACTTCGCTATGACTTTGCTTCCTTTCACTATCCAGTAACCACCTTCTCTCAAACAACTTTGGGTAGAGCTTCTTCCTTGATGTAAGGATTTGTTGTGGTAATGATCAATAATCAATCTTGTGAAGGTAGAATTTTTAGGAAGAATTGCTGGATGCTTAACTCTGCTTGGCAACGATGCATTTTCCAATCTCCCTCCCACCTTCAGTATACCATCCTGCAGAACAAGATTAAGCTTGTACAATGGGTGGTTGTTTAGAAGCTTTTTTGGTTCTTGACTAAGTCTCTTCAGTTCTTCACTGTAGAATCTCTGTTGAATGAGTCTTATGACTGTTTCTTCAGCTTTCATCCTTTCCTCTACATTCAAGGATTCTTTCTTTCTGATTCCTTTTGACAAGCGTTGAATTCGAGCTACTACGTTTATGACTGTATTCCACTTTGAACATCTGGCTAGTCTTTCAAGCATCTCCCACCAAATGAAGTTAAAACGAGGCCTCGCTTAGTCACATGTAAAGGGTTACTTTATTTGGTGGGAGATTTTTTAGATTTAGCAATCTAAGTTTAAGGCCCGCAAACATCTGACACACCTGTGCATGGAATATGGCTTAATGCATGTCACAGGAAGATAGCCAGATGAAATGTCACTTGAAGACCGCTGATTTAATATAAGTATAACTAAGGCAGGGTTTTTAGAAACCCACAGGAGAGGTCTCTCTTTCCTTTCTGGTATCCCGAGTTAATCTTGGGACCTTTCAACCATAGACACAGCGATCCCAGACCTGATCAGGGGATCATTTTTTAACCAACATTTTGGAAGGGGGTGGTCAGTAACTGTGGCAGGATGGCATATAGAATACCTGATTTGCTGCAGGAAGAAATTGAATATGCTTTCTCAGAAAGAAAGGTCACCAATGAAAAGGAGACAACCAAAGATAAAGAACCACTCTGGCAGCTCTTCAAAGGACACCGTCACTTAGTGGAGAAACAACTTAAAAGAAGGTGGAATGTCTCTTTCCTGCAGTCCTATTACAAAGCCAAGGTCATCCCTCATGGAATTCGTGAGAGAATAGTACCGGCTGATAATCTACTGACAGAAAGATTTAAGAAAATTTGGTCTGAGGACTGCTTGCAGAGAGGCCTTCACATCTTGAAACTCTTCATAGAGGAGGAAAAGGTGCAATTGGAGGAGCTGTCAGAAGAGGTTGAAAGGAGTGGTGACCAATTAGATAAATATAAAGATGACCCGGATTTTGAGAAATTCAATAACAATTTAAAAACTCATATAGAGAAAGCCCAACTTACAATTAAGAAAATGAAACAATCTAAATTTCAGAAAGATATTGCAGAATGGGATCTTTCAACAGCATTTGATCCATCCCTTAGACCCAAACGAGGACGATCTAAATCAAGAAGGAGGGGAAGTGGCAGTCGACCAAGACGCCCAACCCCTCTCCCCAAAAAGAAAAATGATAATAAGGACAAAAACAACACACATAGCAGTGATGAGGACAGTGACAAACAAGTGACTTTTTTAGATCAAGGCGAGATGGAGGACGAAGACGAAGAAAGCGACGACCTGGACAAAGACAAAGGTATAGCAAAAGGAGTCAGGGTGACTGGTCGGAGGGAGGTGGAGATAGGAGCAACGGCAGGGAGAGAAATACCGAGGAGAGGACGGAGCCAGAACAAATAGAACAAAGGCAGCTAGGTGTTAATGTGGTCAATCTGTCCAATTTTCCACTGGAGCCTCGACATATTTCCCTTCTCTCTAAGAGACTTACATTTGCCCCTGTTCAGAGAGGAGATGAGTCCATCATCTATAAGGATATTCTCCTATTTTTGAGGAGAGTCCATTTGAAATTGATGTTCAAGGACAAAAAACAAGTGAACAATATAGATGATGAAGCTCAGTATGACTGTTTAAGTCTAGGAGAACGAGAGGCTCTAGTGGCATTGGAAAGCCTATGGGACGAAGGACATGTAGAGGAAGAAGTGGGTGATACAACTATGACAGTGACTGACACTACATTACAAACCAAGTTAAAGAAAAAATCCAGTTTCATGCCCTCTCTCAATTCAAACAAATACCTCTCGGTCTTTTTGGAAACCCTAAGCAATGACTTGAAAATTATGGATTTAAATCCTAAAGTCATGCAAAATTTAACTAAAGAAGAAAAAGTAGCTCTACAGGAGTTAAAAGATGCGAGGGGATTTGTAATAAAGCCAAGTGACAAGGGGGGAAATGTGGTCCTATGGAGTGATGATGACTATCTGAAGGAAATGCACCGACATCTGGATGATAGGTCGATATATCAGCGTCTTGAACGGGACCCATTTCCCCCCTTGGTTGATAAAATCAATGATAAAATGGAGTCAGCTTTCAGGGAGGGCCTACTATCCAAGGCGGAACTTGAATTTTTGAAAATTGAGGAATATGTCAAACCCACCCTATATCTAATCCCCAAACTCCATAAGAATAAAGTAAAGCCCCCTGGACGCCCGATTCTATCGGGAAATGGGGGACCAACAGAAAGAATTGGACAGTATGTAGATCAAAAGCTGAAGAAGTTAGTACAGCGCCTCCCGTCATATGTCCAAGATACCAGGGATGTCCTAAGGGTTATCTCTGGCCTGCGGGTGCCCCCGGGGGCCCTCCTGGTGGGGATCGACGTGAAGTCGTTGTACACGTCGATTCCCCACCGGGTGGGCCTCGAGGCGGTATCCTTCTTCCTTGATGAAGCCCACTCTGCTCAAACTGACCATAGCTGGTTTGTGATGGATATGCTGTGTCTGGTATTGACAGAGAACTATTTCCTCTTTGGTGGGGTGTTTTATCGCCAGGTGGCTGGAACTTCGATGGGAGCGGCGTGTGCGCCGGCGTATGCATGCCTCCATCTAGGATTTTGGGAGAGGAAAGATGTGTATGTACTTGATGCATTCCGGCGCCACGTTGCTCTGTGGATCAGATTCATAGACGATGTGCTGGTGGTGTGGAATGGCAGTGAAAAAGAACTAGAGGAGTTTATACAAAAACTAAACACTAATGATAAGAATATCAGATTGACATATGTGTGTGATGAGCATGAGATCCCGTTCCTGGACCTTAAAATTGCGGTCAGGGGCGGAACTCTCAGTAGCTCCACATACAGAAAACCTACAGCTGGAAATACTATACTCCACGCCACTAGCCATCATCCCAGCCACCTGAGTGAGGAATATTCCCTATGGACAGTTCCTCCGTTTAAGGAGGAACTGTTCATCAGAGGATGAGTTTTCAAAAGAATCACGTGACCTGTACTCACGACTAAGGGACCGTGGGTATCCACATAGAGTACTTAGAAGATGCTTGAATAAAGCAAGGAATCGTGATCGTGAGACCCTCCTTGCACCGGAAAAAAGGGATGGATCAAATGCCCCAAATGGAGAAAGAATAATAACTCAGTATGGTTCACATTGGAACTCTCTGAGAGCCCTACTTACAAAAGCCTGGCCTATTTTGTTAGCATCACCAGAAATAGCAGAAATTGTGGGCCCTGCCCCCTTGATGACAGCCAGACGCGCAAGAAATCTAAAAGATCAGCTTGTAGCCTCAGAATTTAAAAATAGAAAACAAATCGAAGAAAGGAAAACTTGGTTAGGCTCTGTCCCTCCTCCAAAAGGTATGCACAGGTGCGGGCGGTGTAAGGTATGTCCCTATGTACATAAGACAAACACTTTTTGGGATGCTAAGCATGAGAAGGAATTTAGGATTATGTCCTTTATGAATTGTGAGACCACAGGGGTGGTCTACATGGTGACCTGCCCCTGTGGCCTACACTATGTTGGGATGACGACTAGAATGTTCAAAGTCAGAATATTAGAACATATGTCAAATGTAAAAAATAAGAACGATGAAAATAATGGGCCCTTAAGAGAGCACTATCAACAACATCACGGGGGAAGTTTTAAAGGTAGCCTTGTTAAAGTCCTGACATCTATAACCAAAGGAGTGAGGAAAGTAAGTGTGGAAAGAGAACTCCTCCGCAGGGAAACTATGTGGATATACAAACTAGGCACACTCTCCCCCAATGGTCTCAATTCAGAAATAAATTTTTCTGTATACTTGGATCCTTATTAGTCTGTCCTGTTGCACAGCATCGCATTGCCCACGCCAATCCCTATATGATACCACATTACCTATTGCACTTTGCCCTGTCTCTGGCTAATATACAGCACTGTGTGTGCTGCTGTGCAGGAGGTGAGACGCGTAATATTCATGCCCCACTTGCTGTGTAGCCAAATGGAGGTGAGGAGAGAAGGTAGCAATGCGTGTGAGGAATACATTGAGGGACATGTAAAAACTTAGATAGTGTTTGGGAAATGGTGTGGATGGAGCGATGTGTATGAGTAGAAATTTGGATATGGATCATACCTATTGCAGCAATGCTTCCTCTTTTTGCAGTAAAATGAGTGGTCCTAAATATGCCTAATGATACTTGAAGAGATATTATTGCTCTTGTGCTTTTTGAAAATATGTAAAAGATATATGAAAGTATGTTTCAAGAAATGGGCATCTCTGCCAACAACAAAGATGGCGTCCGTGGACGTATCAGGTGATCGCTGCCTGGATATAAAGAGGACTGACCATCTCCTTCCTCTATAAGCCACACCCTGATGAAGCCCATTGGGCGAAACATGTAGGTGGGAGGAGCTACAGGAGGCCGGCCTCGCCCACTGGTATGAGCCCATGCCGCTCTGAGAGCGTTTTCTACTGCTCCTTGCCACCATTGCCGCTGCTGCGGCGTGGATGCGCCGATCCAGCGCCACTGATGTTCATCAACAGCATTGAAATGATCAAGCTTGCATGCATATGGTCCTAATACCCGGCACAGATCCACTGGGACACGTAAGAGACAGGGGCACTCTCCCCTTGGACAGTATAGATTGCATCATGCAGTGCTCAAATTGGCTGATGAAACTAATACCATTGCTATAACAGCTTACTAACTTGCTTGCTTTCTATAACTGGCATTGATGAGAGATACCGGCTGAATAATAGACGCTGCTGTGCTATATAACTGGTTATTACTGTTGTCTCAAGTGGTTGATTTGTGAAGTCTGCAAACCCACATATGCAATGGACTGTGTTTTTCTTCCTATGAAACCTGCACAAAAATGAGTCTTGAAGCTGGCTAGCTATTCATGTATTTTTCTCTCAGTTCAGATCGGATTTAGTTTTGGACTGCTGTGTCAATATTAGTTCCTCACCCAGAGCTCTGAGGTTGTTTTCAAATGCATGCAATTGCTTCTCAATTGATGAATGTCATGTATGGATGGATGTGATGCGTGCGTGGGATGCAGGGGATGCCAGGTCAATCCTTGAGGTCCAAGTGTTTTTAATGTGTTTTATTAGAAATTCTCTGATTGAGTCTGTGACTGCTGTGTTTTTTCTACAATAAAGTAACCCTTTACATGTGACTAAGCGAGGCCTCGTTTTAACTTCATTTGGTGGGAGATTTTTTAGATTTAGCAATCTAAGTTTAAGGCCTGCAAACATCTGACACACCTGTGCATGGAATATGGCTTAATGCATGTCACAGGAAGATAGCCAGATGAAATGTCACTTGAAGACCGCTGATTTAATATAAGTAGTCTTTCAAGCATGTCATCTTGACACTTGGCAGCAGTGCTCAATGTTTGAACAACCTTTACTTCTGGATCACCAATAGACAGTTCTGTATAACCTTCACTGGGTATGATTTCCTTTTCCCAAAGAAACTCTGGACCGGTGAACCAGTTTGAATTCTTCAGTTCTGTTACATTCAGGCCTCTTGAAGCATGATCTGCTGGGTTATGCTTTGTGTCAACATAATGCCAATGTTCTGGATTTGTTGTTTCTCAAATTTTCTGAACTCTGTTGGCAACAAAGATGTGGAATCTTCGAGCTTCATTGTTTATGTATCCTAGGACAACTTGTGAGTCTGTCCAAAAATACTCTTCATCTATTTTCATTTCCAATTCTTCTTTCAGAAACTGGCTTACTGATGCTGAAACAACAGCTGCTGTCAGTTCAAGGTGCGACCCTGGCTTTTCCCATAACCAGGGCACAATGTACCTTTTCTTCTCCTATCACTCTGATGTAGGAGCACTGACCATAACCATGACTACTGGCATCAGAAAAGTGATGAAGTTCTATCTTCCTGTACTTTCCGAAATCAGGAGGTACAAAACATCTGGGTACTCGAACTTCTTTCAAATTTTGCAAGTCTCTTATCCAACTCTCCCACCTTGGTCTAAAACTTTCCGGTATGAGTTCATCCCATCCCAACTTCTGTCGGCACAATTCTTTCAGTATTTCTTTTGCTCTGAGGATTACTGGTGCCAAGAATCCCAATGGATCATATATTGAAGCCACAGCAGAAAGAATGGTTCGTCTGGTTGGAACTTTCTCTTCTATAGATACTTCAAAGAAGAAATTGTCGTTTTCTACATTCCATCCTAATCCGAGTACATTCTGAACTGGAAGATGATCATAATTAAGATCTACATTCATCATTGTTGATGCATGTTCAGAGTCGCTTATGGATTCCAGTACCTCTCTGTTGTTCGAGATGAATTTATGAAGGCGCAGGTTTCCCTTTGCGCACAACTCTTGGCTTTCTTTCACCAATTGGATTGCAGATTCTGTGGACTCTAGACTTATAAGACCATCATCTACATAATTCTTCAGAAAATTTGCTGCTAATGGACAATCCTTTTCATTCTGATTGGCCAAATACTTCATATCATAATTGGCGCAACCTGGAGATGATGCTCCTCCAAACAAGTGTACTTTCATCCTGTATTCCACTGGCTCTGTATCTCCGTTCTCCCACCACAGAAACCTCAAGAAATCTCTATCTTCATTCTTCACATGAAACTGGTGAAACATCTTTTCAACGTCACACATGACTGCTACGGGATACTTTCTGAATCTACAGAGTACTCCAGGCAGGGTGTTTGTAAGATCTGGTCCTTTCAGTAAATGATCATTCAATGAAACATCATTGTACTTTGCCGAGCAATCAAAAACGACTCTGATCTTATCGGGTTTCTTTGGGTGATAGACACCATGATGTGGGATGTACCACACTTCTCCTTTTTTAGGCTGACTATCAACTTTCTCTGCATGTCCGTCTTTGATGACGTCTTTCATGAATTTCAAATAATCATCCTTGAATTTTGGATCTCTTCCCAACCTTTTCTTTAAGCCTTTCAATCTTGCTAGGGCAAGATCTCTGTTATTTGGCAGACGCGGTCGTTCTCTAAAGGGTAGGGGCATTTCAAGATGACCTTGTTGATTTTGGTGAATATCATCTTCTAGAGTGTGTACAAACTTTATGTCCTCTTGGGATACACTCTTTTCACTGGAACTTACATCAGCAAAGTCGGATTCTAGAATCTTGATTACTTTCGCTGGACTTACAGTTGGTAACTCTTGTACAGATATTCGATGACACAATCCTGTCACCTGTCTTGAGTTTGCAATCTGCTGTTTTCCTCCAACAACACCCCATCCTAGATCAGTTTGAACTGCGTAGGGTTCACCCTTTCCTCCTGTGATTACCTTTCGTGGCACCAAAGCTTCGGGACAGTCGTAACCTATCAACAGTCCTACACCAAACTCCTTCAGTGGGGACATTTCATGAGATATGACAGACAGGTGCTCCCATTTGTTGTCTGTTTCACAGGTAGGTATGCAATCTCGATCTAGAGGTATGTCATCTTTTGTATAGGCTGGAGGTAGATCTATTATGCAGTTTGAATGAAGTCCTCTAACTCTCAGTCCTTTGACCCTTTGACTGTTCACCAGTGTTTCTCTTCCTGTCATTGTGGTGAGTTTGAGTTTCACTGGTTCTGTAGCCACTTGTAATTTCTTGCAGATTTCTTGATCAATGAAGGTGACATCACTTTGGGCATCCAGTAGCGCATAGGCGTATACTTTCTTGTTCCTCTTTTTAGGATTTGAAATGCACACTGGTACAACCATTGACGTGCCACTGAGTTCTCCTTCCCTCACTCTGCAAGAGAATACAGATACTTTCTTTTCTTCCTCAGTTTCTTTGAGCATTAAGGATTTCTCTTTCTTTGGACGCTCTTCGTGCAGTGGTGTAGGATGGTGTCCTTTACAAACGCTGCATGTGGCCTTTTTTCTGCCTTTTTTCCTTAGTAACATGGCCTTTTCTTAGACATCCAAAACACAGTTGGTTGTCAAGTACAAACTTCTTCTTTTCATCTGCAGACTTTTCCTTCAATCGTTGGCAGTTATGTATGGAGTGGTTCTCTCCACAGAACATACACTTGAAGGTGGTCTGAAGATTTGACGGTTCTGACTCTTTACTATTTCCAGTAGTGACTTTATACTTGCTCTCATAGGTATCTTGACCTTTAGTAGCTGTGTTGGTTGCAAAGCTAGTTGCTCTTGCGCGTCTTGTCTCTTTTGCAGGCCTTGTCTCTCTTGCAGGCCTTTCTTCAAAGGATTTTAAGACGTAAGATGCTGTTACTGGATTACATGCTATCCTTGCTTCCTCATTGACAAAATCAGAGAACTCTTTGAAACTTGGGAAGTTTTTGCCTTAATCTAACTGCTTAGTCACATAGCGATTCCATCTAGAAGCCACTTCTTCAGGTAGCTTGGCTAGCATCCTGTGGTTTTCTAGGTAATCGTTCAGCACTTCTAGTCCTTGAACATGTGGGATTGCATTGCTGCATGCTTGCAGGAAGTCACCATACTCTTGGAGTTTGAAATGTTCTTTAGGACCTATTTTAGGCCAGTTTATCAATTTCTCTCTGAAAGCTCTTTGTACGAAGAAGGGATGACCATATCTTGCATTTAATTTGTCCCAAGCTTGCTTGTAGGCTTCTTCGTCTTTTCTATAGAAGTTACCTTCAAGAACTTTCTTTGCTTCACCACCAGTATATCTCTGCAGGTAGAATAACTTATCAACTGGAAGGAAGCAATGATGCTCAATGATCATTTCAAAACTTGCTTTCCACTCTATGAACTTCAGTACGTCTCCGGAGAATACAGTAGGTTCCGGAACAGGAAGTCTAGTGAGGAATCTTCTCTGAGGTCTCGTTGGGACAACAGTTGTAACATCCTCATGACCGTTGCCATGACATACAGGAATAGAGTTATCTGGTTCTATTTTCTCACGTGGTTCCGATTTAGGTGAGTCTCTCTTTTTGTCTCTCTGAGCAGGGATGGAAGGACTATGACTTATTTCTTCACTACATGCTGAAGATTTCCTTCCATTCTCCTGGGCGTTTGTAAGAAAGTAGGAGTCAGCTTCTTCACTTAGTACTGATTTGGACCTATGACTATCCTGATTCATATCCTCTTCATGTACTCTGAGTCTTGCTTCTATAATCTTAACTTCTTTTTGCCTTTCCAGACTTTTCATTTGTGCATCCATTTCAGCTATCCGTTGACGCTGTGCCTCAATGGCAGATTCCATCTCAATTTCAGCTCTCTTGGCAACGAGTTGTTCAGCTAATTCCTTTCTTTTGGTTGAAGTATTTGAGGACTCTGATATGCAGCTGGCACTTCTGCTAGCAAAGGAAGTCCCACTTGAGATTGTGGTTCCCCCTAAGGACCTGGCATAGTCTTTCATGAAGAGTTCATTCATACCTTTTCGTGCTCTAACTTCATCATAGTTTGCTGCAGATGATAGTTCTTTCATGAGCCTTACTAAATCTCTACTGACTGCTGTGCATGTGTCCATGTTCCTTACAATATCCTGGGAAGGTGTCATAGATGACCGCAGGTGGACATATGCTGCCATAAGTTCTGACTCAGAATCCTCTACTGACTCTATAATTTCACTCAGGTTCCCTATTATGCTTTCTTGTTTTAGTTTTCTACGAATGCCTATAATGTATAATTTCCACCTCTCATACATTCTGGTGAACCTTTTTCCTTTCAGTGCTGCCTCTTGCTCTAAATTTTCTAGCACCTTTTGGGTAGGTTTTCTGTTACGTGATGAACGTCTCAGTTCACCTGTTTGGGCTATATCTGTTTGGGAGGCAACTACTGTTACATTAGACCTGTCTGACTCTGACAGGTTATCTTGCTCTTCACCTTCTACTATATCTATCTTTGCATTCTCTAATGGTGGAGTGATAATTCTAGGCTCAGACATTTTGCTATAATAATTAATATGAATAACAGGGAACTGTCACTTTAAATGCAATACTGACAAATGCAAAGAAAAAACAAATGACTTTCACTTTAAATACTTTAGAGTCCGTATACTATAAACTGTCCTTTTTGCTTTAGACAAAAAAAAGCAAAGTCTGTTTTTCTTGAACACACACACAAAAAAATGTCTCTTGCAAAAAGCCTATGTGCAAAGATAAGTTATAAACAGGAAAGCTCTGACCTTATTTGAAGAGCAGGATACTGTGATGTGAAAGTTGCAGGAACAAATGTCAGTCTTAAAGAGACTTGTCTTTTCTTGATACGATGACTTGCGATGCTCTGATAACTTGCGATGCGCTGGCTTGGATACGCTGCTGCAGGCTTTGGGCCTAGTGGCGGGAAACTAGCTGGCTGCAATACGTGGTCTCTCTGTGGATAGCGGTGCGGGCACTCTAACTCTGGACTCTGGCCTCCCACCATGCGTCTTTTACTCTCTCTAGGGATCGCAGGGAGGTTGGCGCTCTTTCTCTGATTATCTTGCCTTTGCCATTCTGCCACTTTAAGAGTTGGCTGCAGTCTCACTAATGCACACGTTCTATGGCCTGTATGGTAGCTCTGCTGAGGTGTCTCTGCGTGTTCACTCAGGGAACAGTTGCTGCGTGGCAGTATATGCTGGCGCTCCGCTTCTCTAATGCGCTCTTTACTTTGCTAGTTTAGGAACACTTTGCTTTGCCCTCTGAGGGTAATAGTTCCACTGAGGGTAATAGTTCCACTGAGGGTAATAGTTCCACTGTGGCAGGCGCAGCACTATGTAGTGCCTTGTGCACAGTGGCATAGCTAAGGAGTTGTGGGCCCCGATGCAAGTTTTCCATGGGGCCCCCAAGCACTCTATACATAACAATTGATACAGGGCACCAAAACCTGCCAATTGCAACTACAGTGTCAGAGGTGCATAAAGGGGATGGGGAACAGTTTGTTAATAATTACCAATATTCAAAGTATCTATAGAAGTGATTATTATGAGCACAGGACCCATAGAGAGCTAATCTGCAATTGAGGGAGGGCCCTTTGGGGCCCCTCTGGTCCAAGGGCCCCGATGCGGTCGCAACCTCTGCAACCCCTATTGCTACGCCCCTGCTTGTGCATTGTGGCATTAGAAGAATTATGCAATCTCTGTCTCTTTAGTCTAAGCAGACTGTCTATTACTCTGTAATTCCTCTAACACCGTTCTATGGAAGCAGTAGGTTTAAAGAGCACTCCAAATACTTTAGAATAACTTCTTTAATAACTTCAACTTTTCTTCATATAACACTGCAATATGTGCAGCAGATAGTCCATGTACAAAATGTGGTGGATAAAAATCACAAAAGTTGGTTTAACAGTTCAATCTTGTCAGATAACATAAGATTGTCAGATAACATAAGATGGTGAATGGATTTGACTCTCTGTGCTTGAATCTGTATTTGATATTCAACTTGTATTTGAATTTGTACTCTGAAGGTGAATTTGCAACTTATTCAATTTGATTTGATTTGATTTGGTGGAACTGCAAGTAAACACATAACAACAGATTCACTATATAGGCCTACTCTCACACTACTAAACAATAAGGGAACATAGATACGTGTATTAAATACCTATTTGGCCTTCTGTACTTCCATAAAACTTCTCTGGAACTCTGGTCTCTTCTCTCTCTGATGAGCAATGACTCTAGAATGATCTAGCTAGGGGGTTTCCCACACAGGCTCAGTGTGTAACTAGCTAGGATTGGTTGAGGCTCTGGTGCAGTGTGAGGCTGGCTGTGATTGGCTCATCTATGTGATGACTCTTAAAGGCATATTTCCCCCTGCTGCCTTTGATAACACAATGCATATATATTCTGTTATATAACATTCAGATACATACATTTCGGCAATAACTCTGCTGTTTGGCTTAAACTTATGAACATGTGAACTGTACTGAGGTTTCTGGCAGGTGTTGGTGTATATTTATATAAACTATAATGCCAACCTAGGACAGGTCTTAGCTGGCCAGCTACAGTACAGCTTATCCCAACATACATCCAAAGACTAAAAACTGCCAAACCTGTCGTGACCACAGTTAAGAAATGGACGAGTGAAGCTGTAGAAAAACTACAGAGCTGCTTTGATTTGACTGACTGGAATATATTTAAAGAATCCTCCAGTGACCTAAATGAATACACTGATGCTGTGACATCATATATTACCTTTTGCAAAGAGTCCTGTATCCCCACTAAAAAGTGCATCAGGTACAATAATGATAAACCCTGGTTTACATCACATCTTAGGAAGCTGCGCCTCGATAAAGAATATCATACAGGCGATAAATTCCTCTACAAAGCTGCAAAATACAAACTGCAGAGAGCCATTACTGACGCAAAAAAAGATTATTCTAAAAAACTAGAGGAAAAATGTTCCACGGCCGACTCGTCCACAATATGGAGATCTCTATATGAAATTACCAACTACAGAAAAAAATCTCCACAATCACTACACAACCTGCAGCTTGCAAATGAACTGAATACATTTTAATTGCAGGTTTGACACTGCCAACAAAAGCCAAACACACCAAGTCAAATTGCATAATTTGCATCTCTTCAACAGGCAAACTGAGCAATCCTCCAGCCAGTTAACGTCTCCACCCCCTGCGGTGCCTCAGCATCTACACAACACAGGAGGCCAGACACAATCTAATAACCTGTCCCAAGATGTGCATGCTCTACCAATATGCCAATCAGATGTAAACAAACTCTTCAAAAGACAGAAAACAAATAAAGCACCTGGACCGGACTCTGTAACTGCGAAATGTCTGAAACTCTGTGCCGATCAATTAGCGCCTGCTTTCACAAACATATTCAAATCATCTCTGGAACTCTCAATTGTCCCTGCCTGTTTTAAAAGCTCAATCATTGTACCAATTCAAAAAAAATCAAAATCTACATGCTTAAACGATTACAGGCCTGTTGCCCTGACATCATCGAAAAACTGATAATGGCTTATCTGAAATCCATCACAGATCCCCTGCTGGACTCTCTGCAATTTTCCTTCAGGCTTAATATATCCGCAGAGGACCCCGTTAACGTGTATGCATTGTGTACTACAGCATCTAGACACCCCAGGAACCTATACCAGGAATTTATTCATAGATTTCAGCTCTGCATTTAATACCATAATACCATCCCTGCTATACAGCAAGCTCTCCCAGCTACACATACCTGAATCCATCTGCAAATGGATAACCAATTTCTTAACAGACAGGAGACAGCATGTTAGACTTGGGAAACACACATCAAGCTCTTTGACAGTCAGTACAGTCAGTACTGGTGCTCCCCAGGGCTGTGTGCTTTCCCCACTGCTCTACTCACTTTACACCAATGACTGCATCTCCACAGATCAATCTGTTAATGTTCTGAAGTTAGCAGATGACACAATAGTAGTTGGTCTCATACAAAACGGGGATGAGTTTGCATACAGGCATGTGGTGGGACAGCTTTCCTCCTGGTGCAGCAGAAACAACTTGGAACTAAATGCTCTCAAAACCATGGAGATAATAATAGACTTTAGGAGATCTCCCCCCAGCACCTCCGCTTAACCATAAATGGATCCACAATAACCCAGGTAGAGTCGTTTAGGTTTCTTGGGTCCACAATCTCAAACAACCTAAAATGGGATAACAATACGGCCACTATCGTCAAGAAAGAGCAGCAGAGAATGTACCATCTATGGCAGCTGAGAAAGTTTGGCCTACCTAAAAATCTAATGGTGCAGTTCTACACTGCAATCATCGAATCCACCATAACATCATCTATGACTGTATGGTTCGGGTCCTGCTCAGCATTAGAAAATGGGAGGCTGCAGCGCATCATCCGATCGGCGGAAAGGATAATTGGCTGTAGCTTACCTTCCCTGCAGGATCTTTACGCTAGCAGGGGCAGAAAGAGAGCAACCAAATTTGCCTCTGACCCCTCTCACCCAGCTCACTCCATCTTCCAGCTCATGCCTTCAGGAGTAAGATTCCGGTCAATGGCAACCAAAACCTCTAGACAAAGGAACAGCTTTTTTCCATACTTAATGCTGAACCACACTAGAGCTGCTAGGACTTGAAAGTAATCAGCACAGAATTGAAAATGAACATTTCTCACCTTGCTTACTGCCACTATACTCACATACTGTCCTTGACTTGTAATATACATACTGTCTGTCCTTGTATTTTTTTTGTTTGTGCTTGTTAAGCAACTGCCAAGACAAATTTCTTGTAGGTGCAAACTTACTTGGCGAAATACATTTATTCTGGTTCTGATTCTGAAGACCACCAGGGACATAACTATAGCCCCTGAAGGGGTGCCTGAGGGTTATGATGGCCCGCATCTGTTACCACTTCTGCTGCATTGTGAAGCTTGGGGTTCGGGACACAGATGAATGTGGGATTACAGTGCAGGAGCTTGACAGGTTGTGACCCATACATTGGTCTTTAATGAGCAGGCATGCTTGGCAAGGATAAGGGGAGAAAGGTGCTGCAGGATTCGAATAGTTCAAACATTGTGCTGTGCGGGAAAACCCACAATCAAGTGTGTAGAGACACAGGAGTTTGCAAGCCTGCAAAGCCCAGCATGAACCCACCAACACTATTCAGAAGGTCCCAAATCCAAACACCATTGAAGTCAGTGAAAACAAAAAATCTTGTAGTTCGTTTTTGCCTTTGCCAAATGCACATGCATTTGAAGACCAACAGATGTGGAAAGCAACAGGTCCAATTAAGATGCTTTATTGTGCAATAATGGTTAGCACTGTAGACAGTTGTTCATACCGTTTGATGTATATGTACACCACTTGAGTCTCTGGCCAGGACTATGTATGCTGAATTTCAGTAAACACTGTCAGTCAATATAGGTATTCTCATCTGATGCATGTGCACCCAAAGGCGGACATAGGCCCGTGCAGGCCGTGCAGCTGCACAGGGGTCCCATGTCCTCTAGGGCCCATGCCATTGCACCAGTTATGACCTGATTATCCTCTAGGCCAGTGTTTCTCAACATTTTATTGATATGTACCCCTTTTAAAACCCTGAACTCACCAAGTACCCCCTGGCATAGTAAACATCACAAGTACCCCTTAACAAAGATACTGTATATTTAATCGTAGTGCATGATAATTAGTTCTAAACAATTTCCAAGCATTTACTATTGCTTTTAATTCACCAAAATATTAATGTGGTGTTTAAATAAGATTTATCATTTTCTAAAACTCTAAATTTGTTATTCTTGGTTAAGTATATCAAGCCCGAGTACCCCCTGGAACCATCAGAAGTACCCCCTGGGGTACACGTACCACACGTTGAGAACCTAGGCTCTATACTTTTCTCCATGCATTTCTCTTTGAAACTCAGGAGAAACAGTGTTAATAACTTGTGCCCCAGTCATATACAAGTTTAAAATGTGTGCTACATTAATACAGTATAAAAAAACACAGCGCTGGCACAAACAAAAATGTAATAATTCAGGGCTCAATGCACTGGTGGTGCGCCTTCTAAAAACTCAAAAATATGCAAGTATAAAATTCTCACAGACCGCACTACACCTTTAAATTGGATCCTGCAGCAACAATGATCAATGTCCTTTATAAACAACACATGAAATGCAGTTCATATACAATTCATTTCACAGTCTTCAAGCTTCAAAGTGGAAAACTATATCTGTGTGAGCTTCTGTGTGTATACACCTCCACCACACCCGCAAGACTGGGCACTCACCCGTTCCCTATGACCCTCAGTTAGATGGGTCACAAGCGCTTGTGGGAGACTCTCAGGCGATCCCCAGCCTATAACTATCCACTCCTCACTTTGTGCTGAAAGTTCCTCATAAAGTATTCACCTCAAATAAAGCACATAGCCCTCCATAGCGTAAAACCATACCAAAATTTAATAGGATCGCTTTATAAAGGACATTGATCATTGTTGCTTCAGGATCCAATTTAAAGGTGTAGCACGGTCTGTGAGAATTTTATACATTAATACAGTGCCTACAGAATGTGACCTAGGTTCATGTACTTTTATCGGCATTGTTTGGATCCAACCATGATCTGTTATGACCACACCCACTCACATGGGGCCCGCTTCATTTTTTCTGCACAGGGGCCCATCGCTGGCTTTGTCCGCCACTGTGTGCACCTATGCATTTTAAAATGTTTAGTTTTCATCATAGTGCTCCTAATAAACTGATTCATACTCTAACCTACACCAGTAAGAATGCAAACAGATAATTCATACATCAAAACCTGCCTAATATTAATAAGAATGTGCAGGCTAGCACAGGGTCGGACTGGGCCACAGTAGTACAGTTTTTTCCCTTGGTGGGCTCCGCCTCCTGGTCTCTGGTGGGCCCCCCCTCCTTGTCTGACAGAGCTCCAATTGCTGCCTGCAGCACAAAAATTCTCTTCTCAGTGCTGTAATCACTCATGCTGAGAGCAGTGGCGTAGCTAAGGAGCTGTAGGGCTCAATGCCATTTTTACAATGGGACCCCCCAAGCACTCTATACATAACAATTGATACAACTCACCAAAACCTGCCAATGGCAACTACAGTGTCCGAGGTGCAAGTAGGGGATGGGATATAGCTTGTTAATGATTACCACTGTTCAAAGTATCTATAGAAGTGATTATTATGAGCAAAGGACCAACAGAGAGGTAATACTGTAGTTGAGGGAGGGCCCTTCGGGGCCCCTTTGGCCCAAGGGCCCCGATGCGGTCGCAACCTCTTCAGCCTCTGCAGTCGCAACCTCTGCAAAGTAGGACATTACTTTATATTGAAGGAGGGGACTCTATGCAAAGTTTTGCTGGGCAGCAGTGTCTCTGAATTACAATGCTGCTAAGATCATGTACATTTGTCCCTGTCCATAATACATCATGACCACGCCCACCTTCCGGTGCATGGTCACGCCCCTTTTTTCACTGCAATCATGGGACGTGTGGGCCCCAGGTTGAAATTTCTTTGGTGGGCCCCCAGTGTCCCAGTCCGACCCTGGGCTAGCAGCAGTGATGCTGAATGCCTGGTGTAGTATGCTAAAATTGCAAGTGTAGTTGCCTAAATGCCATAGCACAGAACAATAATAATGATGAACTGTTAAAAGAACTATACTGTGCAGGCAAGCAGCCGTGCTGCTCAAATCTTCGTGTAATGTACCTTCATTCAATATCTCTTAGAATAAGCCCCACAGAGTACACAAAACAATGTGGCTGATGAGTGGATTCTGATAAATTATACAATAACAGTCATGTGGTTGATTTAATAAGCTGCGCAGCTACAGCAGCCCAGCTTAATGAAAAGCGGGCTGGGGCTCCGGGCGGGTTCAGTGAGGCGCTCGTTAAGTTTAATGAAGTTCTCGTTAAATTATCAGAACAGAGAGTAATTTAGCAGCGCGCTCTATGGCTGCATAGCGTGCGCTGCTAAATTACTCTCTGTTCTGATAATTTAACGAGAACTTCATTAAACTTAACGAGCGCCTCACTGAACCCGCCCGGAGCCCCAGCCGGTCCAGTGGTTTCAAAGGATGAGATTCCTGCACTTTGATTGCCCCAGTAGGCTGCCTGTCACTTGACAGTCAGCCTACTGAGCCAATCAAAGTGAATCAACCCATTGTGCTTGATATAGATCCCACCTACTCAAAGATATAATAAATACTATGTACCTGAACTAAATTCTAATAAAGTCTGTCTGTACTAAGTCATGGTACCTTGGAAATGCTGCTTTACGCAAGCCCTCCAAAATGTCCTAGCTAACTTTCTCCTCAACTTCATTGATCTGTCCAGCTAGAACACAGTAATGAAATGGGCTCCAGAAATAATGTCTATGTGGGGCCACACACTAGGTAATCACAACATTGTATGCCTTCTACCTCAAACCAGGGCATTGTAAGTTAGGCCCGGTTCACACTTGCGGTGGCCCTCCGGAATCGCCGTGCCGCAGCCGCACCGCCTGCAGAACGGACGGAACGGACGCACGGCATAGCAATTAAAGCCTATGCGTCCGTTCACATGGGTCCGTTCTGCAGAACCGGAGCCGGACCGGATCCGGGCCGGATCCGGACTCCGGCCTCCGTTCCAACATGCGCTATTTTTTCATCCGGCCCCTCCGGCAGCCGTATCCGGGGCGGAGCCGGACTGCACCATCCGGCCAATACAAACAAATGGGAACCGGAGGCCGCACAACACACTGGCTGAGAAATCCGGATGTTCTACCCCACTTCCTATGCGGATTTTTGCGGCGATATTGGCTGGGGACACATGGGCAAGCATTTTGGAGTGGAGCAGCACGAGCTGGAGGTGTTGGTAGGATGTTGGCAGCATGTCGGAGGTGGAGGTGAGTGCTAAACAGCAGAGGGCCTGATTCCACAGGTCCCCCTTCTGCTGACCTCCCAGACCCCAACATTTTTTTTTTTTTTACGTTAACTTTGCCAAACGGATCCGGATCGCATCCTGATTACCACCTGATGCAACCTGACCGGATCCGGATCGGATCCGGATCAGAACCGTACGGTTCCGATCCGGATCCGGTCCGGATCCGGTCAGGTCATCCGGTCCGTTTGGCAAACAACCGCTAATGTGAACCGGGCCTTAGCCTACCAAATTTGGATCAGTTCATTTCGGCGCGCGGCTCTGAGAGCCGAGCGCCGTAGCCGGGCACCTAATAGCTGCAATTGTATGCTGCGCGGGGCGCGAAGTAGTAATTCGGGGCTCCGGCGGCTGCCAGACCCCGAATTACATCTCCCTCCGAGTTGCGACAACTCAGAGGGGGAATCGTATTTAACACCACCTCTGAGTTTTACGGCAGCGGTGAGAGCCGTCATTCAGCTTTCCCCGTGCTGAACTGAGCGGCGCTGAGTTAATATGTACTCCACCAAATTTGTTCCATGAACATCCTAGATGCTCATATCTAATGTTTGAATGACCAATATTTGTGAGAAATTTTACATTAACGTCAACCTGAGGTTAGAGTTATATGGAGGCTGCCATATTTATTTACTTTTAAGTAATACCAGTTGCCTGGCTGTCCTGCTGATCCTCTGCCTCTAATACTAGCAGCCATAGACCCTGATCAAGCGTAGGGAGATCAGGTGTTTCTGACAATATTGTCAGAACTGACAAGATTAGCTTCATGCTGGTTTCTGGTGTACTCCAGCCAAATAGATCAGCAGGGCTGCCATGGAACTGGTATTGTTTAAAAGGAAACAAATATGGCAGCCTCCATATCAGTCTCACCTCGGGCTCATTTCAACCTATATCTGAACAGCAACACTAGTTAGATATCACTGTACAATTGCATGTGAGGCACATGCCTAAAAAGACAGAGTAATAGTTGAAACAGGAAAGCATATTTTGGAAATAACAATGTGGCTTGACTAATTTAGTCATGCAAACATTTTCTATGTCTATTATGAACGAGATAAAGACTAATAGAGTATATGCCTTATAGACTGTATTGGTAATTGATGGAGCAGAGTGGTAGGTACACACGGATAGGCACCTGGTATAACAAGTTAGAACTCTTTACTTAAAGCTAATGTAACCCCATATTTTTTTTAAAAAAGGCAGATACTCACCTAAGGAGAGGGAAGGCTCAGTCCTATTGAGCCATCCCACTCCTCTCCCGGTGCCCCCTGTGCTGCGCTGGCTCCTCTGTTCGCATCCGCAACCGCAGGGACTTCGGAAGTCTTCGGAAGCCGAGTCCTCCCAAAGACAGGCGGCGCACACGAGTGCGTCATAGAGGGCGCACGCGTGCACAGTGTACAGCGGCCCGTCTTCGGGAGCACTCGGGCTCCCGAAGCATTTCCGAAGCCTCCCTTCGGCCGGGAGACAGCGGGATTTGACCAAAACGGTCGAATACCGCTACGAGAGACCCAGGACAACAGCGGGCACTGGGAGAGGAGAGGGAATGCTCTATGGGTCCCAGAGCCTCCCTCTCCTTAGGTGAGTATCTGACTTCTTTTTTTTTTTAAACGGGTTCCCATTAGCTTTAAAGAGACTCAGAGATGAAAAACTAAGAAGAATTGATACTTACTCGGGGCTTCCTTCAGCCCCATAAACACGCGTGAGACTCGCCGTTCTCCAGCGGTCTGCCCTGGTAACTGGCTCAGGATCAGTCTGGCTCTTCTGTGCATGCGCGGAACTACTGGCTGACGCGACTGAGCAAGATTAGTTGCATGCTTGTTTCTAGTGTTATTCAGACTCTTCTGCAGCCAAAGAGATCAGCAGAACTGCCAGGCAACTGGTATTGTTTAAAATGAAATACATACAGTATGGCAGCCTCCATATTCTTCTCACTTCAGTTGACCTTTAAACACTGCATGAAAAGTATAAAATATTTTTCAAAATAATAAAATACTTTTCTATTACTGTATTTGGCTAAAGCACTAATGGCAGCACCAAAACCCCAAAAACTTGTATTTGACACAGTAGTGACATCCCTGAAGATGCAGTGAGCTTCCTGTAAGTTGATTTGGAATTTGCAAGGTCAGAATAAAGTCGGCCTGCACAATACTTACATGAGACTTGAGTTACAGTTGCCCTAACTTCATATGATTCATGCTGAGCACATTGATTGTCATTGTCTTTTTTGTACAGCAGACTGTCTGTGCCCTCATAAAGGAAATTGCTTGACCTGGTCTTTTCACTTTGGTGATCTGGATTATTATAATGGAGAGACTTGAAGACAATGATTCAGCCACAGGGGTGATAGATCCGAATAAGAACAGTAGCAGATTTTGCAAATAACAAGTTGACTACGCCTTAGTCATCAAAGTGGAATGATTGCTAGGAAGAGCTATGTAATGCTAAATTACTGGATACTAAAGAAGTATTCTGTCCTTGTTTTTATTTTAGCTTGGAATAAGTCCTCTAATTTATAACTATTCTCACTTTCTGGGATCAATAATATGGGAATGGGGAAGTGAGGGGAAATCGCCCAAAACAGACAGCAATAACAATTAGGCTTTGTTCACATCTAAAATCAAAATCGCTCATGGCAGCGAATTTCGATTTTCTTTATGCTTTTCTCTTTCCTCTCCCAGTGCTTACCTGCACACTTCAATTTTCTATAAAGCGATTTTGTAAGCGATTTTGCAGCGCGATTCCATTTTTTCACTTCCTGACATCAGTCATGAAGTGAACTCTTTCACCCAGAAATGAATAAATACAATGTATTTATTCATAAAAGCGATGGGGAAATCGCTATACAAAGCCCTTTTTCAAGCGCTTTGCGATTTCCTTATACCTTCCATTGAGGCAAATCGCCCCAAAAATGGTACAAGCAGCACTTTGCTCAGCGTATCGGACTCTAACCACTCAGATATGAACACTCTCATAGGGAATCATTGCACAAGCGCTTTTTGGGCAATTTTGCAATCACCGGCGCTTAAAAAACAGTGAACAATCCCTCAGAAGACTCTCTAAAGGGAACCTGAATATGTGTAATGCTGGGGGGTCATACTTTCTGACCACCCAGCGCAACAAGGCTAAGTAGCTGGATAATGGAAGAGGCTCCACAGATGGTCACAGGAGTAATGAACAAGGGAGCAAGATTGCCCAGAGCAAATGCAGCTCTGGGCCGCCTATCAGGCTAGATGCTATGTGATACAATACACAACAGACGTAGTCGGTAGATCGATCAAAGAGAAAGAGGGTTGCCGGCATTACAATATCTGTAACCGTATCACTGGGATTGAGGAAGGAGAGATGCTCTAAAGGCCACCTTGTTATTGTGATGAATACTGCGTGCTCATGACAATGAATCAAATACATACATTGGATCAGCATCAATAGAAAAAAGGGTTGAGTCAGGCACTGCGGTGATTGCTGTTTTAATGGTGTTTCAGATTGAAGTAAATCACCATAGTTGTATCAAAAATTGTGACATTTAAAAGGTAGGTGCAAAACATCATCATCATTGGAAATTTCATCAAGTATAAAAATCTTGTGCATTCAAACAGTTGCAAGAGGAGGATGTCCTACCATGTCAAAAGGTGGCGGTGGTGGGTGCAGGGCAAAAACGGTAGCCTAACGGCCGTTTCGCACGGCGGTGCTTCTTTCGAGGCTGATCCACCAGTGGATCAGCCTCGGAAGAAGCACCGCCATGCGAAACGGCCGTTAGGCTACCGTTTTTGCCCTGCACCCACCACCGCCACCTTTTGACATGGTAGGACATCCTCCTCTTGCAACTGTTTGAATGCACAAGATTTTTATACTTGATGAAATTTCCAATGATGATGATGTTTTGCACCTACCTTTTAAATGTCACAATTTTTGATACAACTATGGTGATTTACTTCAATCTGAAACACCATTAAAACAGCAATCACCGCAGTGCCTGACTCAACCCTTTTTTCTATTGATGCTGAGACGTAGTCGGTAACAGGCTTGGGTCATACATGTCAATTCAGATGTCAGTCGTATTGGATGGATTAGGCAGATTCGTAGTCGAGAAGCGGGCAAAGGTCGGTACACAATACAATATTACAATAATACAATACTGACTGACTAGAAAGTACATATATATTGTGCTGATGCGCAATATATGAAATGTAGCTCTCAAATAACTCACTAGCTAAAGCACAAGTAATGATAATTAACAAGACAGACAACAGACAGACGGAATACTCCGCCAATCTAGTCGCTGTTACAGCGACAGCAACATTCACACTGAGATAGACAAGAGTCAGACTAACAGGTAGGAGTGAACGAATGGCAACCGCTGCTATAGTTTGTCCTCAAGAACAAGGCTAGAAGGAATACTACCAGTCACCAACGTGGTGCTGGCAGAATCTAACTGTCAGGATCAGAAGGACTTCACTGACCCCCGCAGGCCAGCAAACGTGCAGCAGACAGGACAATACAGAGCAAGGCATTATACATTTACAATAACAACTTTCACAGCTTAGACCCAACAACAACTCAGAGAGCTGAACGCGATGTCGGGCCGGGTCTGAAATGGGAGGCAGACATTTATGCTGGCATCAGCCAATGGATGCAAGTATGCAAATTCCCACACAGCTGAATGGTAATCAGTCAATCGTGAGCTGGTTTGATTACCATTTGCTAGCTGAAAGGCTAATATAACAAATGCAAGCAGTACTATGCAACAACATGCATGCAGGAAATCCAGGGCTATCTGGCTGGAGTTTAACTGCAGTAAACCATAGGAGGAATCCTGACAGCATCCTGAACTGCTCTGAACCGCAGAGTGATTGCAAATGACAATAAGACTCGCTGCAAATGCAAAAGTCAGAACTGCCCAGTTGCAGCTCCACTGCAAGCGACAGAACATGCTACAGGAGAGTTCCTGACAATATGGATATGAAGGCTGATACCAATATGTTATCACCTTCCTAAAATACACAAATCCACGACCAACCATCGTGTCGGCCCTGGGATTGGTCACAGATTGGTCACAGAGAGATTATCCAGCTACCTGGACCACATCCTCAGGCGGCTATTGGAGTTGGTTCCTTCACGTCTAGGAGACACAACAGACCAGGGGTCCCCAACCTTTTTTGACCCAATGACCACTTACACGTAAGACAATCCTTCCGTGACTGGGGGGGGGGGGGGAAGCTTTAGCAGTGGGGCATGGGGTGTTGAGCCACTAAACTGCGTACACACTTTTCCACTTTAGATTTTCTACACTTGAAACAATCAAGATAATGGTAGCAACAGATAGTTTCAGATTGAATTGAATTTTTTTTTAGTTTTTTTTTTTTTTATGTGGAGTGTGCACGCTCCTTTTCTACAGAGCATAGGGGGTCAGTGGCTGGAAGAAGCCCCAGGTATGTATGATTTTTTTTTCTTTTAACCTTCTGCCGCCCGCGTCACGCCAGTAGGCGTGGCCGTGGCGGCAGCCCCAGGACCGCCTAACGCCAATTGGCGTAAAGTCCTGGGGCTCTGTTTTGCATGAGATCGCGCGCATGGTGCGCACGCATCTCATGCTTGGAGGGCGGAGCTCCGCCCCACCTTCAGTCTCCGAGCGGCTATTGCCGCTCGGGAGACTGTTAGACGGCGATCACGCCGTCTATTTACTAGGTGCAGCGCTGCGATGAGCAGCAGCGCTGCCATGGCGGACAAGAGAGCGATCGGCTCTCATAGGCAAAAGCCTATGACAGCCGATTGCCATAATTGGCTGGCTGTGGAGAGGGAGGGAGGGAAGAAATTTAAAGAAACAGGGGTTTTTAAAGAAAAACAACAAACAATAATATTTATTTAAAAAAAAATAAACATGGGGGGAGCGATCAGACCCCACCAACAGAAAGCTCTGTTGGTGGGGAGAAAAGGGGGGGGGAATCACTTCTGTGCTGAGTTGTGCGGCCCTGCAGCTTGGCCTTAAAGCTGCAGTGGCCAATTTTGCTAAAAATGGCCTGGTCACTAGGAGGGTTTAGCCCTGCAGTCCGCAAGTGGTTAATATTACTGTCTGGTTTCCTTAGGTGGCCATACTTCTGTAGATTTGGTGGCCGATTGCACAAAGTAATAGGAGAACAGGTACGTTCTTCTATTACTTTGTGCAATCGGCCACCAAATCTACAGAAGTATGGCCACCTAAGGAAACCAGACAGTAATATTAAAAGAGAAAAAAAATCAATTTAACTGACCATACTAAGCAGGTACGCTTAGTATGGTCAGTTAAATTGGTCCAGGCTCCCCACTCAGCTCTCTTGTCACACTAGGTAGGTAGTAGAAGTAATAAATGTAGGTAAATGGCCTTACAGCTGCGGCTGCACACAGCACGAGGCGGCAGGAGATGTAACGCCGTGCACTCGGGGCTAAGATGGTGAGAAGGAGGGGGCTGGACTGGAGGCTTTCGGCTTGCACAGTAAGAAGAGTCGGGGTTGTAGCTGCGTGCCCATGACAACGTGCACTTGTGGCTAATAAGGGAACAGAAATGGAGGAAGCAGGACTGTTTGACTTTCGACCTCACTCACAATTCGTTTATGTTTGGTGACACTTGGTACCAACAGGTCTCTGGGACCATGATGGGGACTCTCGTCACGTGCACCTATGCAAATCTATTCCTTGGTGCTTGGGAGGAAATGTATATTTACTCACCCACAAATGCATATGGGGTGCATATTTTTACGCTACCACACTAATTGGTGAATGGAAACACAGTTCCCATTCACCGATCAAAGTGCCTGTGATCAATGATCACCGCTATTAACCACTTGAGGACCTAGGGCTTTACCCCCCTTAAGGACCGGCCACTTTTTTTCCATTCAGACCACTGCAGCTTTCACGGTTTATTGCTCGCTCATACAACCTACCACCTAAATGAATTTTGGCTCCTTTTCTTCTCACTAATAAAGCTTTCTTTTGGTGCTATTTGATTGCTGCTGCGATTTTTACTTTTTATTATATTCATCAAAAAAGACATGAATTTTGGAAAAAAAATGATTTTTTTTTAACTTTCTGTGCTGACATTTTTCAAATAAAGTAAAATTTCTGTATACATGCAGCGCGAAAAATGTGGACAAACATGTTTTTGATTAAAAAAAACCCATTCAGTGTATATTTATTGGTTTGGGTAAAAGTTATAGCGTTTACAAACTATGGTGCAAAAAGTGAATTTTCCCATTTTCAAGCATCTATGACTTTTCTGACCCCCTGTCATGTTTCATGAGGGGCTAGAATTCCAGGATAGTATAAATACCCCCCAAATGACCCCATTTTGGAAAGAAGACATCCCAAAGTATTCACTGAGAGGCATAGTGAGTTCATAGAAGATATTATTTTTTGTCACAAGTAAGCGGAAAATGACACTTTGTGAGAAAAAAAAAAAAAAAGTTTCCATTTCTTCTAACTTGCGACAAAAAAAAAATGAAATCTGCCACGGACTCACCATGCCCCTCTCTGAATACCTTGAAGTGTCTACTTTCCAAAATGGGGTCATTTGTGGGGTGTGTTTACTGTCCTGGCATTTTAGGGGGGTGCCTAATTGTAAGCACTCCTGTAAAGCCTAAAGGTGCTCATTGGACTTTGGACCCCTTAGCGCAGTTAGGCTGCAAAAAAGTGCCACACATGTGGTATTACCGTGCTCGGGAGAAGTAGTATAATGTGTTTTGGGGTGTATTTTTACACATACCGATGCTGGGTGGGAGAAATATCTCTGTAAATGACAATTTTTAATTTTTTTTTACACACAATTGTCCATTTACAGAGATCTTTCTCCCACTCAGCATTGGTATGTGTAAAAATACACCCCAAAACACATTATACTACTTCTCCCGAGTACGACAATACCACATGTGTGGCACTTTTTTGCACCCTAACTGCGCTAAGGGGCCCAAAGTCCAATGAGCACCATTAGGATTTCACAGGTCATTTTGAGAAATTTCGTTTCAAGACTACTCCTCACGATTTAGGGCCCCTAAAATGCCAGGGCAGTATAGGAACCCCACAAATGACCCCATTTTAGAAAGAAGACACCCCAAAGTATTCCGTTAGAAGTACGGTGAGTTCATAGAAGATTTTATTTTTTTGCCACAAGTTAGCGGAAAATGACACTTTGTGAAAAAAACCTATAAAAATCAATTTCCGCTAACTTGTGACAAAAAATAAAATCTTCTATCAACTCACCGTACTACTAACGGAATACCTTAGGGTGTCTTCTTTCTAAAATGGGGTCATTTGTGGGGTTCCTATACTGCCCTGGCATTTTAGGGGCCCTAAACCATGAGGAGTAGTCTTGAAACGAAATTTCTCAAAATGACCTGTGAAATCCTAAAGGTACTCATTGGACTTTGGGCCCCTTAGCGCAGTTAGGGTGCAAAAAAGTGCCACACATGTGGCATCGCCGTACTCGGGAGAAGTAGTACAATGTGTTTTGGGGTGTATTTTTACACATACCCATGCTGGGTGGGAGAAATACCTCTGTAAATGACAATCTTTTGATTTTTTTACACACAATTGTCCATTTACAGAGTTATTTCTCCCACCCAGCATGGGTATGTGTAAAAATACACCCCAAAACACATTGTACTACTTCTCCCGAGTACGGCGATGCCACATGTGTGGCACTTTTTTGCACCCTAACTGCGCTAAGGGGCCCAAAGTCAAATGAGTACCTTTAGGATTTCACAGGTCATTTTGCGACATTTCGTTTCAAGACTACTCCTCATGGTTTAGGGCCCCTAAAATGCCAGGGCAGTATAGGAACCCCACAAATGACCCCATTTTAGAAAGAAGACACCCCAAGGTATTCCGTTAGAAGTACGGTGAGTTCATAGAAGATTTTATTTTTTTGTCACAAGTTAGCGGAAAATGACACTTTGTGAAAAAAACCTATAAAAATCAATTTCCGCTAACTTGTGACAAAAAATAAAATCTTCTATGAACTCACCGTACTTCTAACGGAATACCTTGGGGTGTCTTCTTTCTAAAATGGGGTCATTTGTGGGGTTCCTATACTGCCCTGGCATTTTAGGGGCCCTAAACCATGAGGAGTAGTCTTGAAACCAAATGTCGCAAAATGACCTGTGAAATCCTAAAGGTACTCATTGGACTTTGGGCCCCTTAGCGCAGTTAGGGTGCAAAAAAGTGCCACACATGTGGTATTGCCGTACTCGGGAGAAGTAGTACAATGTGTTTTGGGGTGTATTTTTACACATACCCATGCTGGGTGGGAGAAATAACTCTGTAAATGGACAATTGTGTGTAAAAAAAATCAAAAGATTGTCATTTACAGAGGTATTTCTCCCACCCAGCATGGGTATGTGTAAAAATACACCCCAAAACACATTGTACTACTTCTCCCGAGTACGGCAATACCACATGTGTGGCACTTTTTTGCCCCCTAACTGCGCTAAGGGGCCCAAAGTCCAATGAGTACCTTTAGGATTTCACAGGTCATTTTGAGAAATTTCGTTTCAAGACTACTCCTCACGGTTTAGGGCCCCTAAAATGCCAGGGCAGTATAGGAACCCCACAAATGACCCCATTTTAGAAAGAAGACACCCCAAGGTATTCCGTTAGAAGTACGGTGAGTTCATAGAAGATTTTATTTTTTGTCACAAGTTAGCGGAAATTGATTTTTATAGGTTTTTTTTCACAAAGTGTCATTTTCCGCTAACTTGTGACAAAAATAAAATCTTCTATGAACTCACCGTACTTCTAACGGAATACCTTGGGGTGTCTTCTTTCTAAAATGGGGTCATTTGTGGGGTTCCTATACTGCCCTGGCATTTTAGGGGCCCTAAACCATGAGGAGTAGTCTTGAAACGAAATGTCGCAAAATGACCTGTGAAATCCTAAAGGTACTCATTGGACTTTGGGCCCCTTAGCGCAGTTAGGGTGCAAAAAAGTGCCACACATGTGGTATCGCCGTACTCGGGAGAAGTAGTACAATGTGTTTTGGGTTGTATTTTTACACATACCCATGCTGGGTGGGAGAAATAACTCTGTAAATGGACAATTGTGTGTAAAAAAATCAAAAGATTGTCATTTACAGAGGTATTTCTCCCACCCAGCATGGGTATGTGTAAAAATACACCCCAAAACACATTATACTACTTCTCCCGAGTACGGCAATACCACATGTGTGGCACTTTTATGCACCCTAACTGCGCTAAGGGGCCCAGAGTCAAATGAGTACCTTTAGGCTTTACAGGGGTGCTCAAAATTTAGCACCCCACTTACTTGCCAGGACAGTTAACAAACCCCACAAATGACCCCATTTTGGAATGAATACACAACAAGGTATTCCATGAGGGGAATGGTGAGGTCATTGAAAATTTTATTTTTTGTCACAAGTTAACGGAAAATGACACTTTGTAAAAAAAAAAAAAATTCTGCTAACTTGTGACAAAAACTAAAATCTTCTATGAACTCACCGTGCACCTCACATAATACTTTAGGGTGTCCTCTCTCCAAAATGGGGTCATTTGTGGAGTCTGTCCTGGCATTTTAGGGTCTCTGCAATCATTACATGTATGGCCAGTATTAGGAGTTTCTGCTATACTCCTTATATTGGGTATACGGGTAATGCACTCTGGGCTGAAAGGAAAAATGAACGGCAAACATACCTTGCTCCTCATCAATGGCAGATCTTCCTCCACATCAATGGCAGTGATAACCTCAGGAGAGAGACACCCCATGCCACCCTGCACTCAGGGTGAGCCACCAACTTATGTGACTGGGCCTCAGAACTTTAGTATACAGCATTATGCCTGTAGGATACAGCAATATGCCTGCCAATAGAGATGACTCTGTGTGGCATTAAAGCATCATCATAGGCCCAAAGTAAATCACATATAAACCGGGGGTGTCCACACTCAAGGGAAATTCAAACATGCCGTCTTATATCGCCAACCCAGGACAGATCAGCAATATCAAGCATGGAAACCGATCCTTCTTCCGACTTTTATGCTTACCCGTTTGGTTTTCAAGCTTACCTCTCCTCTCCCTGCGACAATGTGCGAAAGACCACTGAGTGTGTGCCTACTCCTGTGTCTGGAGTTCCTTAGGTTCTAATAGTGTACCTGCTCGTGGTACCTCTCAAAACACTCCCCTACGCATAGGCCAGGGTGGTCAGGACATTTGGGACAATAAAAAACGGTGTCAGTCCTTCTTCTAGCACTGCTGCAGACACGACAACGTTTTCTTCGGATGCGTTGACCTGGGGTACTCGGAATCTGATAGGCGTAATGCCTTCCATGCAATCGGCTAGTTGCATCTGGGGGGGGGGGGGGGGACCCTGACACCTCCTGGATACAGGATGTCCAGAACGATCTGTTCCTGAAATTGAAGGAAAGATCCAGTTCTCCCAGCCTTACTGTAGAGAACAAAGCTGTTGTATATTGCCAATTGAATCAGATAAAAAGACACTTTCTTATACCAGTGTCTTGTTTTCCGGGTAACTAAATAGGGCGCTAACCTCTGGTCATTGAAGTCCACCCCTCCCATGTTGACATTATATTCGTGGATGACAAGGGGCTTTTCAATGACCTTAGTTGCCCGTTGAATTTGGACTGTCGTGTCTGTGTGAATGGTGGACAGAAAGTAAACGTCCCTCTTGTCCCTCCATTTCACCGCGAGCAGGTCTTCAGTACGCAAGGCGGCCCTCTGCCCCCGTTCAATTCTGGTGGTAACGAGCCGTTGGGGGAAGCCCTGGCGACTAGGCCGCGCAGTGCCACAGCATCGGATTCCTTCTAACTTTAACTGCTGAAAGAGGACCACACTTGTGTAATAATTGTCCACAAAAAGTTGGTACCCCTTCCGGAACAAGGGTGACACCAAGTCCCACACAACCTTTCCACTGCTCCCCAGGTAGTCAGGGCATCCGACCGGCTCCAATTTTGAGTCTTTTCCCTCATAGACCCTAAAACGACATGTATAGCCTGTGGCCCTTTCACAGAGCTTATACAGTTTCACCCCATACCGGGCGCGCTTGCTTGGGATGTACTGTTTGATGCCAAGGCGCCCGGTAAAGCGTAAGAGGGACTCGTCTACGCAGATGTTTTGTTCAGGGATATAAGCATCTGCAAATGTTGATGACAGGTGGTCTATGAGGGGCCGAATTTTGTGGAGCCAGTCATAAGCAGGGTGGCCCTTTTCATGACAGGTTTCGTCGTTGTTGAAGTGCAGGAAGCGCAGGATGGACTCAAATCGTGTCCTGGACATGGCAGCAGGGTACAAGGGAACATGATTTACTGGGTTCGTAGACCAATACGACCGCAGTACATTCTGTTTCATTAGTCCCAAGTGAAGGATAAGGGCCAAAAAGATTTGAATGTCGGAAACTTGGACTGGTTTCCACCGGAAAGGCTGGGCATACATGCTCTCTGGGTGCTCGGTGATGAATTGTGTGGCTTTACAGTTGGTCTCAACCACAATTAAGTCCAAGAGAACCTGGGTGATGAACAGCTGCAAAAAGTCTAGGGCCGTTCCTAGATGAGCTGTCGCCACCTGGACTCCAGACTGGGCGGTAAAAGGGGGCACTACGGGTGCGGCGGAATCAGGGGATTGCCAATCTGGTTGTGCCAGCACCTCTGGGAGTCTATGGGTACTACGGGCCCGTCTTCTTCTTGGTGGCTGCGACGGGGGTACTATTGCACTTGCCACCGTACCAGTTTCAACTTCCATGCTGACGCTCACCACTTCGCCAGGGTCTACAGAAGTACTGGTACCAAGTCCAGGAGATGCTGCGCTGCTGGTGCCTGCCTCACCAAGAAAAGTATCAACAGCGCTAGCACCACCCTGCTGCCCTTGAGGCGATTCCTGCGCCACCTGCGGTCTAACGACCTGGGGTCTGGTACGCCTGGCTCTAGCCGGGACCAAAGCCTCGTCATCACTTTCGGTCAGGGAACCACTGCTTTCTACAGGTTCAAATTCGGACCCGGAAAATTCGACGGATGATTCTTCCCAAAAGAACTCATCCGACTGGTCCATGTACCTGTATACCTCATCATCGGAAAGCCCCCTTCTTGCCATTGTGGATTGCTAAATTTATGGGGTTTTCCCAGGGGCGTAACTAGAGACCGCTGGGGGGGGGGCATCCAAAGTTTCGCAGGGGGGCCCAGCGGTCCCATCACACACACAATGACAGGCATCACACACACAATGACAGGCATCACACACACAATTACAGGCATCACACACACAATGACAGGCATTACACACACGATGACAGGCATCACACACACAATGACAGGCATCACGCACACAATGACAGGCATCACGCATCACACATCACACACAATGACAGGCATCACACACACAATGACAGGCATCACACACACAATGACAGGCATCACACACACAATGACAGGCATCACACATCACACACAATCACGGCATTACACACACAATCACAGGCATTACACACACAATCACAGGCAATACACACACAATCACAGGCATTACACACACGATGACAGGCATCACACATTGCACACAATATCACAGGCATCACACACACAATGACAGGCATCACACACACAATGACAGGCATCACACATCACACACAATCACAGGCATTACACACACAATCAGAGGCATTACACACACAATGACAGGCATCACACACACAATGACAGGCATCACACACACAATGACAGGCATCACACACACAATGACAGGCATCACGCATTACACATCACACACAATCACAGGCATTACACACACAATGACAGGCATCACACACACAATGACAGGCATCACGCACAATGACAGGCATCACACACAATCACAGGCATTACACACAATCACAGGCATTACACACACAATGACAGGCATCACACACAATCACAGGCATTACACACACAACGACAGGCATTACACACACAATGACAGGCATCACACACACAATGACAGGTATCACACACACAATGACAGGCATCACACACAATCACAGGCATTACACACACGATGACAGGCATCACACACACAATTACAGGCATCACACACACAATGACAGGCATCACGCATCACACATCACACACAATGACAGGCATCACACACACAATGACAGGCATTACACACACAATGACAGGCCTCACACACAATCACAGGCATTACACACACAATGACAGGCATCACACACAATCACAGGCATTACACACACAATGATAGGCATCACACACAATCACAGGCATCACACACACAATCACAGGCATTACAGACACACTACACATCTCAGGCTGTGTGTCTCACATGGCAGCGGCAGAGCGACACATTCTTCTTCCTGGCCTGGATCATGTTGCCTTGTGTCCGTCCAGCATGCGTGAGGGGGCGGGGAGAGGGTGCGAGAAAGCGTCCAAGCAGGAGTTGGAAAAGAAGCATGCCTCCAGGTCCTAGTGCCCGCTGCGCTCTGCAGGAACAGCCTGCTCCAGAAACCAATACTTTTTTTTCCTGTGCGTGCGCCCGTTCGTTAAGGCATACGGGCGGGCGGTGAGCCTCAGAGCCACGGGCCCCATGTCAGGTTTCTCCCCCTCCGGGCCCCACTGCGGCCGCATGCCTTGCAGGGCCGGTAGTTACGCGCCTGGGTTTTCCTCCGAGACTACCCAGAAAAAAAGAGCACCTACCTAGCAAAAAGGGAGTATTTGAGAGGTATTGGGGTTGGTGGGAAGTGGGGTCTCAGAGGCAATCAAACAATCACGGGACAATCAAATACAATTACAGCACAATCGACTCCAATCACAGCACAAGCAAATCTGATGCACTCGGAAGGTGGTGGTTGGAGGTGGTGGGGGGGAGGGTGGGGTTGGGTTGGGTGTGGTGGGGGGGAGGGTGGGGCTGGGTGTGGCGGGAAGTGGGGTCTCAGGCAATCAAACATTCATGGGGCAATCGAAGCCGATCACGGGACAATCAAATACAATTACAGCACAATCGAATACAATCGCAGCACAAGCAAATCTGATGCACTCGGAAGGTGGTGGTTGGAGGGGGTGGGGTTGGGTGTGGCAGGAAGTGGGGTCTCAGAGGCAATCAAACAATCACGGGGCAATCGAAGCCGATCACGGGACAATCAAATACAATTACAGCACAATCGAATACAATCACAGCACAAGCAAATCTGATGCACTCGGAAGGTGATGGGGGGAGGGTGGGGTTGGGTGTGGCGGGAAGTGGGGTCTCAGAGGCAATCAAACAATCACGGGACAATCCAAGCAGATCACGGGACAATCAAATACAATCGCAGCACAATCGAATACAATCGCAGCACAATCAAATACAAGCGCAGCACAATCGATACAATCAAAGCACAGTCAAATACAATGCACTTGGACGGTAATTAGGGGGGGGGAGGGTCTGAGGGCGATTTGAGGGGGTGGGGGGTTGATCAGGAGCCCGCACGGGGCAGACTGAGTCCTGATCTGATGAGAGGCAGACACAGGGGGTTACTGATCGCAGATCAGTTAGTGATTGCTGGGGAGGACAGATGTAAACAAAAAGCAGGGGATGTAATCAGGAGGGGGGTATGAGGGCAATCGAGGGCCTGGGCAGGTGATCGGTTACCCCCGCGGGGCAGTTAGGGTCTGCTCTGATGGGTGGGGGTGCTGAGGGGTGATGGACAGGTGATAGACAGGTGATCAGAGGGGGATCAGAGGGGGATCAGGGGGTAAGGTAGCTGTATACAGTATACAGGGGGGTAGTCTGGGATGGGGTCTGGGGGTGATCTAAAGGTAGGGGGGGGATCAGGGGTGACTAGGAGGCAGTTAGGGACCTAAACTAAGGGACAGCGTCGCTAGTTAGTGGCAGGTGTGGTGGGGGGTGTTTATAGGGGTGCTAGGGTGCTGGGCAGGGGTCTGCTAGGGTGATCAGGGGGGGGGGGGGGGGGTAGGAAGGCTGGGGTGGGTGATCAGGGAGGCTGAGGGCAAAAAAGCAGTGTAGCTGTATTACTTACAATATGCTTCCTCCTCGCTGGTGGTCTCTGCAACAATGAGACCACGAGGCGAGGAGGAAGCACGTATAAGGCACTTTGTTTACCTAACAAAGTGCCTTATACATTCTGATTGGCCCCATGCGCGGATTCCTCCGCTCGCCGGCGCTGCTAAGTGGCCGGCGAGCGGAGACAAAATGCCGGGCTTCCGACTCCCGGCGGAGGATCGCGTCACTGATGACGCGATCGCTCCGCCCATGCCCCTACAAGGACCGCCGCCTTTGGGCATGAGCTGGTCCTTGTGGGGTCCACTTCCCGGCCGCCTCTGTGCGTTAGGCGGTCGGGAAGTGGTTAATGAGATGCCAGTAGTCATTGACAAAATGAAAGTAAAAACATGCACGCATTACTTACTGTAAGCATACTTACGGTATGCAGGAGTATAAAGTTGAGGGACATCTTGTGGCCACATAGTAAAAATTAAATTAAATAAAAATTATAAACAAATATATTATATGTAACCCCTTGTGGATGAAAAGTTTAAGCTACTTGTGCAGCAAGCAGTTTATGTTGCTTAAAGGGCCAATACAGCGAAAAACTGTAAATGTAAAATATGTGCAAACATATACGAATAAGATGTACATTTTTTCCAGAGTAAAATGAGCCATACATTACTTTTCTCCTATGTTGCTGTCGCTTACAGTAGGTTGTAGAAATCTGACAGAAGTGACAGGTTTTGGACTAGTCTATCTCTTTATAGGGGATTCTCAGGGATTTATTTATTTTCAAAACTACTTAGTGAATGGCAGTTGCTCTGTCCAAAAAAAAAAAAACTGTGTAGGGAGCAGGGAAGCTGGCCAGCATCATTGTTTAAATCCTTTTTAGGGAATATCTTTATAAACAATAAAAACCTTGCTGAGAATCCCCTATGAAGAGATGGACTAGTCCAAAACCTGTCACTTCTGTCAGATTTTTACTGCCTACTGTAAGTGATATGCATAATAGGAGAAAAGTAATCTATGGCTCATTTTACTTTGGAAAAAACATACTTCTTATTTGTTTTAAATTTTACAATTTTCCGCCATAGTGCCCCTTTAACCACCTGAGCGGTATGGATGAGCTCAGCTCGTCCGTACCGCCGCAGGGGATCGCATGGCCCCGGGTGGGTTTTTTCAACTTAAATTGTTTTATATCATGTAGCTAGCACTTGGCTAGATACATGTGTCCCCCGATCGCCGCCGGCACTCTCTGATCCCCCTGATCGCCGCCCTTATACATACCTCCCCCCCCAGAACCCGAGATGACGCAGCCTCTCCAATAGCCTCCAGGCATTGCTATGGGGAGGATGGGGACTGCGCATGACGTCATGACGTCAGACATTATGTCCGATCGTCGCCATAGCGACGACAGAAGTTGTTCAGGAAAGTTGCAGTTCTTGCGGGATCGCGGCTAGGTAAATATAGCCGGCGGCGATCAGGGGGGTCAGAGCGGTGTCGGGGGACTTGGGGCACATGTGTAGCTAGCCTAGTGCTAGCTACACTATTTAAAACACAGCACAGGTTAAATATATTCCTTGTGCAATACAAATTATGTAATGATATTTACCAAATCTACAACTGAATTATCAGATTAGATACAGTTACAGGACACATGTATGTTTTAATGCTAGGTACACACCATACAATTTTCTGTTAGATTTTCTCTTAGATTTACCTGCCAGATACCTTTTTTCCATGTTGTAGGTAAATCTAACAGAAGCATATAACAGAAAATTGTATGGTGTGTACTTAGGCTTTGTGTAAACATTTTCCTAATAAAACATTGTTGTTCATGTGGTTATTACAGCTAGTCCTTAGTGAATGATCAACTGGAAAATAGTTGTTTTTTTTTTCATAATTAACTGATCTAGTGTTTTTTTTGTTGTTTTTTTTTTTGCTTTTTTTTAAAAAGATATTTAATATTCTTGATGCATATTCATTATTCATATTTAATATTCATGATGCAGTTGCTTGTCCATCTTTACTGAAGTGATAATTTATGCAAGTTGGTTGGAAGACATTTATTGTCTTGCTTTGTATGCTTCTTTAAAGGTAACCACATTAAAGGTCATTTGCCACCTCTTTTGAACCCTATTGTTTGCCAAAAAAGATGTGTCAGTAAATTACATCCTGAGCAATGGTAGCAAGTTAGTTTCCTTTGAAGTAAAGCTATCAGGTCCAAAGAGGCTCAACCTTGTGACTTTCAGAGATCACCACTACTAACCTGTGCCTCTGGCAACAAAACCTAAGAAGGTACAGGTCATAACACTAAGCTATCCTACTCATAGCCAGCCGTGACACACTGTTATTGCATATGTACATTTTCTTTTCCCTTTTTATAGTTTCTGTGTGGAGCAACTGAATTTCCTCAGCAAGATATTTGCTTTGTTTCTCCTTCAGGATCCTCTGGAAATTATTGAAAGATTACATAGGAAGAATTATATTATTTGAGATACTTTATATGTCTGTTTATTGGAAATTAAAAGTATCAAAACGGTGTGTATGTAATGAAATGTAAAAGAAAGAAAATAATAAATATGTTTGTGTTCAAAAATTTAAAAAAATCTCTTTCTTTTTACTCTCTTATACATTTTCCTGTACATTGCCACCATGTTTGTAGAATTGTCTTTGTTTCATACCCTCGTTACCAACACATTATAGCATTATAGAACGGTAAAGCTGTCCTGCGCAAGCAGCGCAAGGAAATTTTACCATCACTGCTGAGGTAGTTCTGCATTTACCTTGGCAACATGCACTTTAACCTGGTAACACCTGTGTGTGCTAGATAGGTGGCTATTGGGGAAAACTTGTGGTGTGAGCAATTTATTTAAGTTGAATAAATGTCTGGGATCTTACCTGGTGGATATGGGAGGTTGGTTGCTGTGATTGGTGTTGGCGAAGATACTGAGTCTGTACATAGTTTATAAGGTTTGTGGGGAAATTGTTGCTGTTTGCGATGGTCATAATGTTGACAATTGTCTTTTTTTTGGGAGGTAGTTTTCTGGGAAAAAGAACCTAGACGGGCCCAGAAAACCCATTCTACGATTTTACCTTACGTGTAAGCACCATAGCTTGTGAAAATGTGGATGCACCAGCCAACTTTGTATTGTGTGTTTAAAATTATAACAGAAAATGGAAAAAGAAAATGGAGGTCAATTTCAATGTAATCTAATGTGATTTGCACTTAGTTCTATGAAACTGTTTTGTATTGATTCAAATCTCTGTTCTTTTTAACTTCTCTTGATCGCCAATAAAGATATGTTTAAAAAAACAAAAACACAGTGGTGCTAAGGGTTAACGGACGCTGCTCCCCCGGCAGTAGTAATGGTAAAATTGCCAGGCACTGCCTGTTCACAGCAACTTTACCATACTACAGTTCACCAGGCCTTTTCCTCACCTTATCAATACTGTGTTGTCCCCCTGAAAAATTGTTCCCACCTATCGTCAACCCAACACTATCCCCAATACACCATTGTCTCCAGTCATCTGCACCACAGCAGTTTTTTGAAAATATTACTCTTTACCTTTTGAAGTAACAATTATTTTTATTACCGTATTTTTTTTATTTATGTAGCGCCAACATCTTCTGTAGAGCTGTACATAGTACAAAACAAATATCGTGGAACATAAATCAGGGCATCCATCAACACAAGTACAAATACATACATACATAAAATATATGTAGTTTGAGACATCTCCAATATTGGTACACGTTCATATGATAAATTACAGCAGGCTAAGAAACAATAGGAGGATACCCCTGCCCTTGTGAGCTGGTAGGGGGTTGGAGACAAGAGGACAAGAGGGTCTCCTGAGAGGAGCGAAGATTTAGGGTGGGATGGTATCTGGACATTAATGAGTAAATAAGTGCAGGTGAAAACTTATGTAGAGCTTTGTATGATAGGGTGAGGAGTTTAAATTGGATCCAGAGTTCAGTAGGGACTGGGGATGTGTCTGTCTGCTTTTTAGTAGAGTGCTAGAGTAGAGTAGGGTGTTACAGCAGTCAACTGCTTTTTTACCACTTATGAACTCTGTTGATTGAGATAAAATAATTAATTTGGTCTAATGCTCTTAATTCTCTTTTTTTATTATTCCATTTTTGTTTGTTTCTTCTCTCTTTTTTCTTTCCTTACTGTCTTTCCTTTCCAGATATTGTCATTCTTCACTTTGTTACTCATGTCTAAAGATCTGTACACACATGTGATGTCGCCCAACAGGGATCGAGACCTAATTCCTTGGGCGACATTGCTGGGCCAATGCTGTACAGAGGCGGAGTCCGCTGTACAGTTGTTATGTTGCTATGCAGTGAGGTGGAGGACCAACAAAGCGGCGCAGACGTGTCATCACACAGAGGGCGGGATGAGTGGCAAGAAGAAAGGTATCAGCTATTGCTTCAAGAGAAACTCCGACCAAGAATTGAACTTTATCCCAATCAGTAGCTGATACCCCCTTTTACATGAGAAATCTATTCCTTTTCCCAAACAGACCATCAGGCGCACTGTATAGCTGATATTGTGGTGAAACCCCTACCACAAGGAAAATCTGAGTACGTACTCTTGGCAGTTTCCTGTCTGTAAACCTTGCTGCATTGTGGGAAAACAGCTGCTTCCAACTGCCAAAAAAGCATGCAGCAGCTACACCACCTGCCCACAGTAAAAATGTCACCATGTGATAAATGTCAGAATGTAAATCAGGTAGTGGAAAGACTTTACAATGGGCAAACACTGACTAAATCATTTATAGAAAATTATTGTAAATCGAAGCACTTTTTTATTACATTATTTTCACTGGAGTTCCTCTTTAAAGAGAAACTCCAACCAAGAATTGAACTTTATCCCAATCAGTAGCTGATACCCCCTTTTACATGAGAAATAGAATGATTTTCACAAACAGACCATCAGGGGGCGCTGTATGACTGATTTTGTGCTGAAACCCCTCCTACAAGAGGCTCTGAATACCGAGGTACTCCTGGCAAACTGCCACAATGTAACAATGTTCACAGACAGGAAATGGCTGTTTATAGCTGTCTAACAGCTAGAAACAGCTAAATAACCTGCCCACAGTAACAATGTCACCATGTAATAAATGTCAGAATGTGAATCTGGGAGAGGAAAGATTTTACAATGAGCAAACACTGACTAAATCATTTATACATAATTATTGTAATGAAAAGATGAAGGAAAGCACAACCCCGATAGTGTTGTAAGATAGGATGTGCCCAGGCTACTCGATCACCATTAGAGTTCTGAATCCAAGAAGAAGAAAAGCCGGCACCATCCAATGCTCTTTACTATTTATTGAAGGCTGTCATAATAGTACAGATGTACAAGCAGCGACGTTTCGGAGCGATGTCCTAGCTCCTTTATCAAGCCATGACAGCCACACAAGTAATGCATCTACAAACAAGTTTATATAATACATCATATCAACCTAAACCAATCACAGGCTAGTATTCCATTAGCCAATCCCTGCCAGGCATACTTAGGCCGGACCTGATGGGGAACTATTTTCATAGTGAGAGAACCAATGAGAAAGATCTGCTCACCTTTGAAATGTGTCCGTTCACCTAGCCACGCACTGCTCCGAAGACAGCCCTCAATCCCACAATGCACAGCGATGGTTCCACCCACCGGTACGCCGGACCTAGTGGGGAACTGTGTATGTGGGAGGGCAACACTGCAACGTCATAGACGTTGCCAGGGAGACGGCAGAACACGGGCGGAAAGTCCGCCCGCCTATAGAGGCAGGACGCGCACGTCACTTGTCTCACGCCGGCTGATCACGTGGAAACTAATCCACCAATCAGTCGGCCCGCCGTCTCCCTGTATGACAACAGCAGCATCAGAGCATGCCGCGTTGTCAAGGAGATGGAATGCCAATGGGGCTGTCCGTGCGGGGAGATGGAGAGCGGACACATAAGCCAGGCAAGAAAAGGTCTCAACTGTCTCAAAACACAGCGGACATAAGTTAAATCACCGAGACTTGTGAAGTTCTCTAACATTTAAATCAACAGAGAGGCACAAACTGTAAGGTAACAAACAAAACAAAAATACAGAAACAGAGTAAAATTAAAAATGAAAATATTGCATAATGGACAACATTAAGGGCTAAAAAGCCCATATAAATACCAAAATAGGGCTAAACTGTTATATAAGTGGCAATAGATCGTATTCACGATTCATACCACGGGGCTCCAAGGTATCGAGTGTGCGTATCCAATGAGCTTCACGGTACAAAAGCTGCCGGCGTGAGACAAGTGATGTGCGCGTCCTGCCTCTATAGGCGGGCGGACTTTCCGCCCGTGTTCTGCCGTCTCCCTGGCAACGTCTATGACGTTGCAGTGTTGCCCTCCCACATACACAGTTCCCCACTAGGTCCGGCGTACCGGTGGGTGGAACCATCGCTGTGCATTGTGGGATTGAGGGCTGTCTTCGGAGCAGTGCGTGGCTAGGTGAACGGACACATTTCAAAGGTGAGCAGATCTTTCTCATTGGTTCTCTCACTATGAAAATAGTTCCCCATCAGGTCCGGCCTAAGTATGCCTGGCAGGGATTGGCTAATGGAATACTAGCCTGTGATTGGTTTAGGTTGATATGATGTATTATATAAACTTGTTTGTAGATGCATTACTTGTGTGGCTGTCATGGCTTGATAAAGGAGCTAGGACATCGCTCCGAAACGTCGCTGCTTGTACATCTGTACTATTATGACAGCCTTCAATAAATAGTAAAGAGCATTGGATGGTGCCGGCTTTTCTTCTTCTTACATAATTATTGTAAAAATGAAGCACTTTTTTTATTACATTATTTTCACTGGAGTTCCTCTTTAAGCAAGTTAATACGCTTGATGGATCTCTTGCCAGTTAAAGGCCACTGTACACATGCTGGATGGTGCTGACGCACTCATTATCGGTTGCCTCAGACGACTTTCATCTAGTGTGTGTACAGGGCTTTAGAATCACACACTGAACAATGGAATACCCAGCACAACGAAGGAAAGAGGCGCCCTGGTGTAATAAAAGCATCTAAAATCAGCTTAAAAACGATAGGTAATATGAGATCTTTTGTATTAATTACAGAGATTTCCTCATTGAGGTAAGCAACCTCATATTACCTATCGTTTTTAAGCTGATTTTAGATGCTTTTATTACACCAGGGCGCCTCTTTCCTTTGTTGTGCTAAGTATACCCCCGTAGAGACCTTGTCCGAGGGGTGGTGACAGACCACTAGTGGAGTCCTCACAGTGGACCCTGTCCCCCATTTTCCATTAAGAGAGCGACCATCCTTCTGGTCCTGGCTAGGACCACCCCGAGTGGAGTTGGGTTTATTGTCTCCACCTGCTTCCAGTGGTTGGTTGCCCTCAGCAACCTCCCTTTGTGAGTAGTGCCTTTTAATTAATTTTTTTCCATTACGATTACTGACGTATTGCACTACTGGGCTCCCGTCTTTTGTCTCCTGTGCCTTTTTCTACAGGGTGCTGAACCACCCCTACCACAATTGCTTAATGGAATACCCAGATAGCTCATTGTGACCCATAACCGCTAGGAAATTATAAAGGGCTAGAAGAGACTAAAAAGCCCTCTACTGAAGAGCAAAGCTGTAATTTTGCCTTAAGTGAGCAACTGTGTATCACTCCTAAATATGCAAATCACTATAGTGTATAGTAAGCCTGTAGTTAATACATTTTACAGAATCAGTAAGATTTAAAGTTAAATATAATTAGTGCCACAGATCTGAAAATCAACACTTCTTTTTTTTTTTTGCAGCCTTTTAAACACTTTGGAAACAGGGAATTGGTGTTAGCAACGGTAGGTTCCCAATGTAGACAGTTCATATTAGGACTGATATTCTGGTGGGCCAGACCATTGGTGGCTGCGCCAATATTCAAATTCAGCACTGTGGTCTGTTGCAGTGCATCTTGTGTTTTATTCTAAGCATTCACCATTTTAAACGGCAGAATACTGATTAAGGGCCAGTTTACGTTTTACAGAACCTTGCAATGAGCTTGAATGCAATGCTTAACTGATTTTAGCACAGTGCTGCAGAACCAATTCTTTGCTATATACACAAAAAGTGCATGACTACTTATGTGTTAAAGCCTGAGCATTAAAGCATGCACATTTCACTGTAAGATAAGCCATAGTGCTGCTGTAAGCTGACTCTCAGCCTCAGTGTCAGTTATTGGATAACCCAGACATACTGAGCCTCTAAAGCTAAATACACACTTGAGATAAAAGTCTTTGGAAAATGAAAGATCACAGACCTATTTTACCCCCTTCCATGTAGTATGAGAGCCATACTCTACACAGTCTATTCTATTGAGCTGAACTCCCCATCAGATAAATATCTTTGCAAGATGCTGGACACAAGGATGCTGTACACATGGAAAGATCAGTATCTGCAAAAGATCAGTTCCTGCATAGTCTATGATATCTGCAGATCTCATACACACAGGGCCGGATTTACAGCTCCGGAGCCTGTAGGCACAGGTGTTCTAGCGCCCCTTAACCCCGCCCCTCAAATTATGCCACACCCCCAAGTAAAAATATTCTGAACCCTAATGTACATACAATGCAATTTTCTGACAGAATTACTGTCTGATTAATTATCCCCAAAATGTTCAATCTGATTTCCAATTGATTTTTCAATTGATTTTCTGTTCTCTTCTATGAAAAACCGTTTGAACAAATCGATCGGATATCATTCAGACATGTTGGAAATAATCAAACTGACAGTAAGTCTGTCAGAAAATTGCATCGTGTGTGCCTTGCATATTCTCTGTCTGCCTCATGTCACGGTCCTAGGATCTTACACTCTTATCACTGTCTCATATCATGCTTAGTGACATGAGACAATGATTGGGGTGTAAAAGCTACTGAGGTCAGTGATATGGGGCAAAGATTAGACTGTAAACTCTTGAGGGCAGTTAATGGCATCAGACAGGGAGGGAGCACAGACACACACGCACGCACGCACGCACACACAATTCGGGCGTGTGTACAGACTATCGTTCGCTTGATAAGAGTGAATCGCTCAAACTCACTATTATCAAGCGAACGATTGTCTGTACATACGCCCGATTTAGCGGGCGAACGACGGGACGTTCAAACGACCCGTCGTTCGCGGAAATCCGACGTGTGTATGGGCCTTAAGTCTCAGCACAGCAAGTGGAAGGAAACATGAATTCTTGTAGTTGCTAATTAAAACCAATCTCCAAGAACAAACTGAAGTTCTTAATTTGATTATAATATTGACATATTTATGTTCTCCCTCGTACCCTTGACAGTAACAAAAATAAATAAAGTCATATATCTAGCAAGCAATTTTGCTATATATGTTGTTTCAAAGCAGCTTTAAAAAAAGGGTTTCCGATGAAGAGCGCCAACCAAGATTCTGTTTGACCAAAACACATGGGGTTTCACAGACACTGTAGCTGGGAGGGACAGGTGTGTTCTCATTAAATATAAAGAGCATTCCATAGATTAATTTCTTTTTAATGCTAGCCAACTGTAAATCCTCCACAGCAAGAACAAATTATTTTCCTCTCTTATTTACTGTAATATTTTCATTTTGGGTTAGGCCTTCTTCCTGTGTTATTTAATTTAATATTTTAATCTATGGGGTACCTTTAAATTGTTTTATTTTATTACAACATATTAAATTGTAATATATAATGTGATTATCAGGTTTATTTATGTGCTGATTGCACAGTATACATGTTTTCAGGTGTAAGCTGAAAAAGGGGTAATTTGGGTGCCTGGTCAAGCTGCTAGTAGAATATCGCAATAATACTGATATTCTTCAATTGGACACTGGCTAATGCCAATAGTCGAATATCGATACTTTTAGCAATATTCTACTATTGCTTTACCTAGGCTTCCTCTCTCACTAATCCTCTCTCTACCTACCTACAGCTACCTACGCCTAACACTAACCCTCCTTACCTACTCCTAATGCTAACCTACTGACTTCCTACACCTAACTCTAAACCTGCCGCCTAGCCTAACCTAAGTGACGATGTAACACATATTATTTACTTGCCCCGCCACTATTTCTTGCCCCACCGCTTCTGCGCCATTCCTCTGCCACTATTTATTGTGTTCCAGTGTCCCTCCGCCGAAATGTATCTTCTTCCAGGTTTTGCGATTTCCCGTGCCTCCAGTGCCCAAATTATACTGTAGGTGCCATTATAGCCACATTTACCATTGCAGTTTCTGCAGCACGCAAAGTACCAGGTGCACAACGGTGCCCAGTGTACCTGTTTCATGTTTTCAGACCCTGTTTTAAAATGTGTCTTACAGCTGCTGATGAAGCTCAGATTTAAGACTAGAACATAAATGGTTAAGAAATGGAAATTATGGTCATGCAGTTTTATGTATGTAAAAAGACATAAGGTATTATTTCTACTGATTAAATATATATATTTATGTTGAGTATGGTTAAGAAAATTTCATAACAATCACTGGGTGCATTTACTGTGTAATAATGCCAATCTTAAATAACTTCTGCAATGAAATCACTGAGCTGGAGTCCACATTTAATGTCTTCCATTATATATAACCCACTGTAGATTACAAATAATAGTGTCCACAGATGGTATAAGCAGAGTCTGAATATAATGGTATCCAAGTGTGTCAGAAGGCAAAGTTTATGTCTAAACTCAGACATCTGATAATGCTCATACCTTGTATGATCTTTATAAATGAAAAGGAAAAGGCTTACTTTTAAAGCACCTAGATATAGTTTTCATCAATTCTAAGTAAGTCTCTCAGGTTTTCATAGTACATGCACTCAGTTTATTACCTTGCCATTGTAACACATAAAGAAAATGTGTTTACAATTCTTGTGTGATTTTGTGACTCTTTTTCGTTTCCTGGAAGTTAATCCTTAGAAGGTAAATTAAACTTTGTGGTTGATCTTTGGTATCTGATGACTAGTGAATTGATTTCTACAGCAATGTATGTGGTAAATCTTTCATAAAATGTGTAAATAGTGGCGTGAAAGCTTTGTTTGTTCAAGCTCTTTAGATAACTGAAATGGTTTGTACAGTTCATCAGGTACTTACAAATACCAAGCAGAAGTTGCTGATCCAACTGATTTTACTGTGCAACTGGCTTTTCAGTTGACTTGGTCACTGCTCTCTACATTAAATTATTTTTAGGGAACGCGAGATTAGAGGGATATGGAGGCTGCCATATGTATTTCCTTTTAAACAATACCAGTTGCCTGGCAGTCCCCCTGAGCCTGTGTCTCTAATAGCTTTTAGCCATAGACCAGGAACAAGCATGCAGCAGATTAGGTACTCTGACTCTGCTGATTCAGGCTTTACTGGATTAGCTGCATGCTTGTTCCAGGGTTTTGACTCAGACATTACTTATGCCAGAAGATCAGCAGGGCTGCCAGGCAACTGGCATTGTTTTCAAGGAAATAAATATGGCAGCCTCCACCTCACCTGGGGTTCCCTTTAAAGAAACACATAGGCAATATGCAAGGATTTTATAATACCTGGTTCTCATGAATAGCATGATTGGAGAATTTGAGCCTTTCTTACATCTTACATTCATTCTGATTATTATCTGGTATTTATATAATAATAACCAACATTATTGAACTGTTTCCTGAGCATTCTCTGTATATATATCTATTGTATGTTTTAGTTTGCTTTTACTCTCTTTGGGCTTGATTCACAAAGCTGTGCTGCTACAGCAGCGCAGCTTAATGAGTGCACAGAGTGTTATAATTGCTTGCGCACGCTATGCAGCCATAGCGTGAGCAGTGAAATGACGATGCGCTTTGTTAAACTTAACGAGCACTCCACTGAACGCACCCAGGGCTCCGGCGGGTCCAGTGGCTTCAAAGGACGATATTCCTGCACAAGTGACAGGCAGCCTACAGGGCCAATCAAAGTGCAGGAATCTCGTACTTTGAATCTACTGGACCCGCTGGGCTCCAGGTGGGTTCAGTGGAGCGCTCGTTAAGAGTAATGAAGCACCCTTTAAAATAGCTTATCACAACGTAATTTCACTGCGCACGCTGTGGCTGCATAGCGTGTACAGGCAATTATAACACTCTCTGCACTCATGCACAGCTTCGTGAATCAAGCCCTTTGCGTTTACTGTATTATATGTTGCTTTTAGTGCAATTATTATAACCCCTGCGTTAATATACAGGTGTTTTGGCCTATTTCCTTATCATTAACTAGTGATGAGTGTAATGACCAAATTACGATTATGCGAAATGTCACGTAATTCGCAAAATTATGATTACATCTGTAATCGAAGATTCATAATTTTGCAAAATGACGCAAAATTTTGAGTTTATGCGCAACTTCATAATTACAATTGTTTTTGTAACGAAAAGGAATTGGAATTTCGTGTTTAACGTGGATATTTGGCCGTTCTCGAAATTGTGTCCCAGTTCAGAGCCTCCTGATACATCTAAAGTGACAGCACATGCAGGGTCCTTTCCATTATTAGTAATTGCAATTAACGAGTGATTTTCCTGAGTTTAGTAAATACTTTAATTTGCATAATTACTATTGAAAATGAAATTACGTCCATTTTAATAATTAAAATAACTGTTTCTATAGAAACACGAAATTTTGCGTTAAACATAAATCTGTGCCAAAATGCAAAATTACGCAACGGAAATTATGTTTATGGAATTCTGAATTACGGTTTATATGACAATTATGAAATTACAAATTTGCAATGTAGCAGCAAATTTCCTGTCTGCAATTATGGAAATGTGAAATTATGCCAATTTTGGCTCACCACTATAACTCAAATAAAGGATTGAAACTAAAGTAACATATAGGGTATGGGTTTGTAAGGGAAAGTGTACTGATTGTAATCTAAGAAATATTCAGTTTAAAATTGTACCTTGTGTTGTATATAAATAGAAAAATGATCAGTAAATTCCAAAAAAGAAATAACAGATTGCCTAGCAAGCTCCTGGTGAACCAGAACTCCTAAGAACTGTAACTCTGTGTGTTTTAACTCCTACCCCATAGAGCCATATTAATCCATGCCATGCACTGATGAGAATCAACCAAGGATCAACCAATCTGAAACAGTCTTTATGCATGTTGGATTATTTTGGCTCTGTAATATTAACAGCTGGCACATCATAGCATTCCAGCGGTTCTGGTGGTGTGGTTAGTTTACAGGGACAATAAAGGTATGATTTACATATTCAGCAGTGATGCACTGTGGGATACCTCAAATGTTCACTCCAACCTGAATAATCAAACATACTGTAACGATCGGTGTAACACAGAGAGGGTCTGATTACTGGTGATCTGCAGTATCACCGAGAATGCAGAATATACCCGATTATTGATGATCTGCAGTATCATCGATAATCAGATATATCTTCTAACCTCTGGACACCTGAGATATGAGAGTGTTTGGTGCAACAGTAATACTTTGAGGAAAGCACCCGTAAAATAGGTGCTAGACAGTAAGAGCTACTGATATGGATCAGATTCCTTCCACAGGTCTGATGCTCCCCAACGGGCGGAGCCAGGCTAAGACAGAGGGAAGGACAGAACGTGAGTGACACCAGTGGGCAGTGTCACTAACAGATCTGTGAACTATCTCTTAACAGGAGAGATAGTTCTCGAGGTCGGACAGGCCAGGTCGTAACCACACGGACAGATACAGTACAGAGACAGGAGACAGATGCAGATTCCAGAGACTAGCCGAGTTCGGTAACAGAATGACAGAATGACAAAGTACAAAATCAGAGATCAGGAGAATGGTCAGGAGAGCCGAAAGTCATAACAAATAATCAACAATGCCTAAGCTTGAGTGTGAACTCCAAGATTCTCACACTCCAGGAACTAGTCTAGAATATGACAAATAATACAGATGATACTGAATTCCTAGACTAAGGTGTGAGTTCCTTGGCCATCAACACCTTGTAAACTGAACTAGAGAATAATACAAATAATAACAGATTTCCTAGACTAAGGTGTGAGATCCTTGGCCATCAACACCTTGGAAACTGGTCTAAATAACACAAATACTGACAAGGTCTGAGTGCTACCACGTAGTGTTCGCACGCCAGACACCAGAGGAATCACCAGCACCCAGTATATATACACAAGCGCTCTCCAGCGCCTCCCCTAAGTGCTGGACCAATGAAGGTAGCTGAAATTGTCAGCTGACCGGCTTGGTCAGCTGACCCCCTTCTGTCTGCCATAAAGACCCTGCCTCTCTGTGCGCGCGTCCTCCTAAACCAATGTGGACTATCAGTCCCAGCCACACCAGTCATGTGCTGTAATGTTTCTGCTGTACTAGATGCAGAATCCGCCGCACCGCTGTCTGTGCGTGCGGCGTTTTCTCCGCATCCCGCATTACTAAGAGGCACAGGCCTATGCGTGCAACTTGCCGCATTGGACGCGGAATCCGCCGCCCTAATGTCAGAGCATGCGGCGGTTTCTCCGCGCTCCGCCTGCGCGCCAGCTGCCATGTTGAACGCGGAATCAGCTGCCTCACCTTGAGTATTGGCGGCGGCTTTTCCGCGTTTTTTCACACATACCTTCTGTTTTAAGAAGGCAAAATTATGTTTTAGAAAAAGAAATAAACAATTCTTACATTTTTCAGACATGTTCCCCGAGAAATTACCTGTTTCAGATGTCTATTTTACATCAGCATAAACGATGAACTATAACATGTTTTTTTCATTTATAAAAATGTTGAAAATAATTTTTTTCTCCAGGTAGACTCAAAATGCATGGGTAGCAAAAGAGAGCCTGGTTGTGTTGGCTTTACGAGTGTGAACCCATTTATGATATTTACTACTCTGTCTAAATATGGGTTTTGTTTCTTTGGGATTTGGGAAAAACCAAGTACCTAACAGTGTTTATATTTTTGAGATATGAGAGAAAATTGGAGCACCTGTGAGAGACGTAAATACAGAGAGAAGATTCAAACGTCATACAGATAGTGTCCAGGCCAAGAATTGATCCTAGGACCCTAGCACTGTGAGGTGACGTAGTGATGCTCATGTATAGGAGAACTCCTGGAGAAGCATGTGATCAGTTTGGTCAGGTAATGGATATGTAAGTCTCTGATGTGCTAGTCATGCTCATGTCCTAAAGCAGGATGTGATCACATTAAATCAGAGCTTTGCAAATCTATAACCTGATCAAACAAATCACATGCTTCTCCAGGAGGCCTCCTAGACATGACCATTGCTAGAGGTGAGAGTGTTCGCCACAATGCCACCGAGTTGCTCAGCAGTATAGGGTAGGTATAATAAAGTAGAATATTTGGTACTGCACTCCAGGTTGCAAGAAATTGGGAATTAGACTTTGTACACATGTTAGATGGTTCTTGGTCAAGGTGACCAGTTGGGCCACCTCTTTAGAGAAACTACATGGTGTGTGTATTGCAGCCCTAATACAGACAAGAGATCTGGCCCCTGAACTACAGCCAGTGTTTCCTTCTCTCTCAGTCTTGTGTTGCACTTTCATCCTTCCGCTCCTTCCAAGCAACAAAAGACTAGCAACACATCTGTACGTCGCTCTGACCCAAACTGTCACCCAAGGGATTGAGTCCTGAATACTGTGCGTGACAGTCCTCCTATAATGAGAGAATCAAACCCAGCCTAGGTACATTACAATACAGCTAAATAACCAATACAGTATAATCTTGTTATAGTAAACACCAAGGGACCAGGAAAAGTAGTTTACCATATCAGAAGTTTACTATATCAGTAATTGTCCTGGAAATGTATTGGAGGTACAGTAAAAGCACTTGCACATTTGGTGGACTACACGGTAAAGTATACCTTAGGGCTGTATAGCCAGGCTGGACACATTACAAGTACAGTTTCCATGGCTCCTTAAAAATTGCAGCCGTCACTGAATAGAGGCAGCCACACTTATAGTTGAGCCAATTATGAAGCTCTTTAAAATGCAGCCAATCATGATAAACCACTCACATCTGTAATGCGAGTGACTCCAATACCTCCATGGGTGGGGTTTAGCACTCTCCTCTCCACTCTCCTTAGTTTTGCAGTGAGTAGGCCAGCTCTGATCTGCACTACAAGTGAAAGTAGCTTGTACTGCGCTCCACATGCTACCAGGATCATCAACGCTAACAAGGGAAGAGATACCTGGGAGTGCGTAGAATACCGTGGGAGGACTGTGACAATACTTTTATTAGTGATTGCAAAGTGGAAGTAGTAACGCTGCATCCTCACTTGTTGACATTCACATTAATCCTCATTTTTCCCAGGCTGCTTATTTGTACAGTACTGTATACCCAGCACTGGTGCCATTCTTCTTGTCTTACAAATGTTATCAGGCATCAACTCACCTGCAACCAACCTGAAGAGAGCAGCCGACCATGGGTTTCACACTGACAGATGGCGCATGTACCGCCTACTTTTTATGCAGAGTCAGTGTCACGTAGGGGCAAAAAAAACATTTTTGCTATAGCAGAAGTTTTATTATATCCAGGTTTACTATACCAGGCCAGGCGTTGCTCCCATAGACTTATAATGGAGATTGGCAAGGACCCGAAGAGGTAGTTTACTATACCCGAGTTTATTATAACAAAAAATACTGTAACAACAAGTAGTGTATGACAGATTACAATAATTTATTAGATATGGCAAAAAAGCTACATACATTAATTTCTTTAAGCAGAGACCATAAGCCTAAATAGAAAAATACACCTTTCAGGTAATTCTGTTGGTAACATTGGCAGGAGTACAGTGTAAACAACAATCTAACTAAAGTAATATTGGCACATCAGAATGATCACCACTATCAGTAACCAAAATCCTTCAATCAATCAATTCCTACGATAAGCTTAGAGTATTTTTGTGATCAAACACCTATTTCATCATAGGAAACAAAAATATTTATGTCTTTTTGTCGGTTAAAACAACTAGAATTAGGCAAGAAATGGTCAACTCAGGCATAGTAAAGAAGGAGCTAGTATAATTAATTGCTTGACATAAGAACATAAGTAGAAGTGGTGTAATGAGATAAGAAAATCAATAAGTTTGATAAGTAGACTGCGACTTCTGTGTAGTCACAGTTAACTACACATTTGCAAATATTACAGCTCCAGACTGAAATTCAAATGATCCAAATTAAATTATTCTGCTTCTCCAAAGAAGCTGTCTTAATAATATCTACTACATTCCTCTTTGGATGTGGCAGTGTGAGTGATACATACATGCATGTTTATAGTTGCAGCAGCTGGCTGTCAGTTTATGTGAATGGTATGTTTTCCCCAAAAATTATGTTAGAGCCATGAGGACTGAACTAGCAGGCATGCTGTAGAAAGCTTCTCCACACACCAATCTAATATTTAGTCTGCTAGAGAGCGAGGAAGGCACTGATCCAAGTAAATTTATGCTATTCATTACATTTTCTTGAAAGCTGGATAATTGTATCTTATTGACCATCACTAGTGGCTAGCCCATTTCAAAAAGTACCAAGCTCAATGTGAGAGCAGTTACACCAAAGTAGGCAAAATATTGCGGTTTCAGCAGGACCCACAACCAATCTCCAATGAAATTAAAAACAATGGTGCACAAGCCAGCCTGGGGCCCCGGGAACTCTCACTGCCCGGGGCCCCAGAACCAGCATGTAACACCATATGTGAGCGCAGCCAAGCCCTGGGGCTGCCACCCCCAGGAGCCTGTCCCCAACTGCTCTGAGACTTACTGTAACGATTGTGGGATATCTCCGTGTTCAGCGCACAAAGATGTGCGCGGACACTGCGGAGGTCCTCCACAAGCGTGTCAAGATACTAGAACCCAGCTTTTGGTGCAAGCACCAGTAGAGGGAAAATTCCTGTCGGCAGATGGCGCTGGGGAGTGCAGAGGAACCAATCCTCTGCACCTCCACAAATGTCAGACAGGAATTTGTACGAAGCGCAGAACGCAATCGCAAGAGAGGCGATTGTGAATGAGAACGAGCAAAGGGACAGATTGTATGTGTGTGCGCCAATCTAGTCGCCACCCCGCGACCGCGCATACACAACAGCAGATATGAAATAGGAACGCGATCGCGAGAGGTGCGATCGCCAGACGTGACACAAGGCAGATCAGAACAGAATACGAGGTTAGCAAAGGCACAGCAAATAATACAATGAGAATATACGGAAAATAATAAACGCTAGCTAACCGCGAACACCGCACTCATTCGCAACAGTGCACGCGGTTATGCGCGGTCTCCACGTGATAAGCACAATAGAGACAAGCACGCCTAACTAACCATCAACAGACAAACACGAAACAAAGAACGTGAACGCTTGCTTAACGGTTACCTCACCGAGCCTACAGCAAGCGCCCGTATCAGACAAGACAGACAAACGAGAAACAGGAACTAGGCAGAAAGGATCCACCGCTCTTCCGCCAGAGCAAGTGTGATCCAAGCAGGAACACAGATCAGAAAGATCCACAGCCGCTAACGCTAGCGGCTAGTGCGATCTAAACAAGACAGATCAGATGAGGTAGCCGGTAGCAACCGCTGCTCCAGCTTACACTCCAGGAACTCAGATCAGAAGGATCCACAACCGCTACCGCTAGAGGCTAGTGAGATCCAAACAAGACAGAGCGATTCGCTATCAACCGCCGCTGGTGACAGCGCAATCGCGACAGACAAGACAAGACAGAATAGGCAGTACAAATTATACACAAACTGACTGCACTAACTAGGAATGCAAGGAGCACTCCCCAAGAATTAACTATACTAAGATAGCAGTGGCTGACACTCCAGGTGAGTCCAGCAGGAACAAACCTCTATGAGCAGCGAAGCATTGTGGGACACACATACTACTTATAGTACACGCCTCCAATGAATGTGGCCAGGCAATTTGCATGACAACGTATGCAAATTCCTCAGCAAGCACAAGCTGCAAAACAGACAGAAGGCCTTCTTTCCAGAGTCCTGCAGCATGCAGACCTGAATAATGATCAAAAGGCTGCCTGCCTGCGCAGGCAGCCGAGCGGATCGTTACAGTACCCCCCCCTCTAGGGACGAATTCCAGACGTCTTTCAAAACTGGCGTTACCAAAAAACTGAAGACTCATGAAGGTCGGGGCAGCCCGACAAGGTCCAATTCCAGAGTCAGTCCACCCGAAACCGACCTCATCGGAAACAGAAACCACCGAAACATGCCCATCAGTACTACCAGTCTTAGCGTAACACCCATCAGGACTGTGGATACCAGAGAAAAAGCCATCGACACCCTCCAGACAATACCCACCACCTTCCAAGGAGCGTCCGAAAATACCAAACCTGCCACAATACCTGTTCGAAGTGTCCCTTACAACACAAAAGCCACCGTTGATCTTATCCAGGGGACCAAGCAAAATCTCTCCCGGAATCTCCCAGAACCTTTTGAAGCTCCACAGAGATCCCAAGAGGGCAGAACAATCACCAGGCTCACATGGAGAATTACCAAGAACCCCCATGGAACCAATGACAATTCCGGATTCAGAATTATGAGGACACCCATCAAGATCAAGACTTTCAGGGACCACTTCTGGGCATGCAAGCAGGCAGGCTAAATCAGAGCATGTCTCCACCGAGGAAGCATCTGAGTACGCTGGTAACCGAGGCACACTTGGGCTTTCTGGGTCACAGAGCACACTGGGGTACACCAGCACAGGAGACACCTCAGTACATGTCGGGGAACTGCCAACCTCAGAGTCCGGCACGACAAGACCAAAACCAGTACCGGACAGAGAATCATCATGAGTGGAGGTCACAGGCACTGGACTTTCACAAGAAGACTCGGATACAAATTCAGAAATTTCTGTGACAATAATATCATCATTGACTACATATGAGTGAAGCTCCATCAGAGCTGGAAAGGTAGCCAGCAAGGCAGCAATGCCTACGGAAGAGGGTAACACCTCAGAAGGACTTGGGGGGCAGAAGACATCTCCTACAAGTTCTGCACCCTTTGGGAGGAACTCGGAGACCTCCAGAACATCAAACAAGACCTCAGGAACATCATTTTTCAAGTTTTCTCGGAAGGATTCTGAATTATCCATGTTACAGGGCAAAACTGGAACTTTATTTTGTGGACAGGGCAGATGTCCCAGGAATGGTTCCACCATAACCTGAGACTGGATCTCATCCTCATGAGGGGAATGTACAGGTATATTTACTGGAACACACACTGACTCCCTAACTTCATTCTCACTGTACCCAGAATTCTGTGTGGCAGTCAAACTAGCTTGTAACTCCAAAACTGCAGAAAAACAGGTGAGTATAGTGGCAATACCTAGACGAGCCTCTAGGGACACTGCAGGAGACTCTAAACAAGGCCATCTTAACTCATCCCGAGTACAGGGTGCAGAATCAGCACTTTCCTCAGAACAAGAAAGGGACTCACAAATGTCAGTGTGATTGGACATCATATTGGTATTCATGGAACAGGGCAGGCTCAGAGAAACTTTCTCTGGACCCAGCAAAGATGTTTCAGAGTCAGATTCGCAAAACCGAAGCGCTGTCTCACTCTTAGATTCGGCTAACAATGTCAAATCCGAGGAGCCAGAACGCAAAACCTGCGAATCCAAGATCGCTTTAGGTTGTGAAACTGACGCTTCCATAGCGCAAATCTCCGCGATCTGCGGAGCAGACTGCAAGGCATCTAGGGTCGAAACACTGGAGCAATTGTCCCCAGGCAACGGGCCCTTACAGGTGTGAACAGGGTGAGACAGAGACTCATCTGCAGAAGAAATAGCGACATCAACAGAATAAACTTTATTAGGCATATTAATTTCACTTTTGATGCTGCATAGTTTAGGAATTTTTCCCATAGCAGGATCATAGATGGAAGATGTTAAAGATCTGTTCTTAGATGACAAGGGATCCCACATCTCTTTGAGAAAACTGGCACATTCATGTTGATCACAATCTGCAGGAACATCTGAGAAACAGGCATTACATCGCATAGATTCAAACTTCACGCAATCAGGAGAGAATCTTTCAAGATTCGCACAGGAATCAACCACAGTAGTGCACCCATTCATGTCAGGTCGCACAATATCTAGACTCACATGCTTTACCCCAGAAAGGCAGGAACAATCATCCGATAACGATGTCTCTTTATTGAAGTCAATTGATTGGTGTGTGTGCAATTCATCCAAAATCGTCTGCCACACATAAGTCACCGGATTCACAAAACATTCGTCACACTCATCAGAGTCAATCAAAGCGTACACCGAATCAAGACAAGCATAAAGAATCTCTGCGCTTTTTGCGATGTAAAAATCGCAAAACGCCTTCCAATCAATCTCGAACTCCTCAATTAATGCTCCAATATCCCATGGAGCAAATGGGGGTTCAAACAACTCGGTTTCCAAGAAACCCTCATAAGGGTTGGGGTCAGGAACATGCAAAGACTTTCTTACTCCTTTAATATAGAAAATAATTCTGCCTATCAAAGGATCCACAAATGCCCTTTCTTGGGGTAATGAAACCTGAGACTGAGAAATTTCAGACTTTACAGAAACAATTTTTTTATTTGTAGTTGCTATGGGCAACGGATTTTTCAGCTGAGAAGTCTTCCTTTTTTCCCTGCTTTTAGTCCTTGCTGCTTTAGGTGGCTGCTGTTTAGACACAGGGGAATAGTTACTGCATTCATTTTCAAACTGAATGGTTTTGCATGAAGTAGGTAGAGCAGCTGACTCATTAGCAACTACACACTCATACAGGGCAGGTGGCAAGCAAGGCAACTCAAACCAGTAGGAGAATGTAAATGTAAGAAACTGATATAGATTATCATTCCAAGAATTGTCTTGCAAGATTTCATGAGCCCATACAAACAGATCATCTTTCAAAAGCACATAAGCTAATTGGAGAGCAGACGTGGACGGATCAGTAATTTGAAAAGTAGGATTCAGACAAAATTTTACGCATTCAGAGAAAAAATCCTCTTTCGTCTCGGAATTTAATATTTTGAAACTCTTAAAGACACAGGAACCATACTCAGCAAAATCGTACAAATCAGAAATTCCCTCTACACTGGGGTTTTGGGTTGGGCTGCTCATATTGTAACGATTGTGGGATATCTCCGTGTTCAGCGCACAAAGATGTGCGCTGACACTGCGGAGGTCCTCCACAAGCGTGTCAAGATGCTAGAACCCAGCTTTTGGTGCAAGCACCAGTAGAGGGAAATTCCTGTCGGCAGATGGCGCTGGGGAGTGCAGAGGAACCAATCCTCTGTACCTCCACAAATGCCAGACAGGAATTTGTACGAAGCGCAGAACGCAATCGCAAGAGAGGCGATTGCGAATGAGAACGAGCAAAGGGACAGATTGTATGTGTGTGCGCCAATCTAGTCGCCACCCCGCGACCGCGCATACACAACAGCAGATATGAAATAGGAACGCGATCGCGAGAGGTGCGATCGCCAGACGTGACACAAGGCAGATCAGAACAGAATACGAGGTTAGCAAAGGCACAGCAAATAATACAATGAGAATATACGGAAAATAATAAACGCTAGCTAACCGCGAACACCGCACTCATTCGCAACAGTGCACGCGGTTATGCGCGGTCTCCACGTGATAAGCACAATAGAGACAAGCACGCCTAACTAACCATCAACAGACAAACACGAAACAAAGAACGTGAACGCTTGCTTAACGGTTACCTCACCGAGCCTACAGCAAGCGCCCGTATCAGACAAGACAGACAAACGAGAAACAGGAACTAGGCAGAAAGGATCCACCGCTCTTCCGCCAGAGCAAGTGTGATCCAAGCAGGAACACAGATCAGAAAGATCCACAGCCGCTAACGCTAGCGGCTAGTGCGATCTAAACAAGACAGATCAGATGAGGTAGCCGGTAGCAACCGCTGCTCCAGCTTACACTCCAGGAACTCAGATCAGAAGGATCCACAGCCGCTACCGCTAGAGGCTAGTGAGATCCAAACAAGACAGAGCGATTCGCTATCAACCGCCGCTGGTGACAGCGCAATCGCGACAGACAAGACAAGACAGAATAGGCAGTACAAATTATACACAAACTGACTGCACTAACTAGGAATGCAAGGAGCACTCCCCAAGAATTAACTATACTAAGATAGCAGTGGCTGACACTCCAGGTGAGTCCAGCAGGAACAAACCTCTATGAGCAGCGAAGCATTGTGGGACACACATACTACTTATAGTACACGCCTCCAATGAATGTGGCCAGGCAATTTGCATGACAACGTATGCAAATTCCTCAGCAAGCACAAGCTGCAAAACTGACAGAAGGCCTTCTTTCCAGAGTCCTGCAGCATGCAGACCTGAATAATGATCAAAAGGCTGCCTGCCTGCGCAGGCAGCCGAGCGGATCGGGAAATACTCACTTCCCAAACAGTTCTCTGCTGCTTATATAAAGCCTGCAGGCTGCTTGTAAGCCAATAAGAAGTGCACACACACGTTACACCTAGTCTGCAGTAATCAATTAAGCAGAAGCTGAGCAAATTCAGCCAGTCGTTGGAGAGGGTTTCAGTTGCATATAGACAATGGCTATATGGCCAGCAGGGGGCACCAGCGTGCAGGATATTCCCTCTTATCTGCCCCCCTCCTAACTAAACTGCATGGGAATCTACAATAAAATTAACTGAAACCCTCTCCAACGACTGGCTGAATTTGCTCAGCCTGTGCTTAATTGATTACTGCAGACTAGGTGTAACGTGTGTGTGCACTTCTTATTGGCTTACAAGCAGCCTGCAGGCTTTATATAAGCAGCAGAGAACTGTTTGGGAAGTGAGTATTTCCCTTTGTGTGTTTGGTAAGTCTCAGAGCAGTTGGGGACAGGCTCCTGGGGGTGGCAGCTCCAGGGCTTGGCTGCGCTCACATATGGTGTTGCATGCTGGTTCTGGGGCCCCGGGCAGTGAGAGTTCCCGGGGCCCCAGGCTGGCTTGTGCACCATTGTTTTTAATTTTATTGTAGATTCCCATGCAGTTTAGTTAGGAGGGGGGCAGATGAGAGGGAATATCCTGCACGCTGGTGCCCCCTGCTGGCCATATAGCCATTGTCTATATGCAACTGAAACCCTCTCCAACGACTGGCTGAATTTGCTCAGCCTCTGCTTAATTGATTACTGCAGACTAGGTGTAACGTGTGTGTGCACTTCTTATTGGCTTACAAGCAGCCTGCAGGCTTTATATAAGCAGCAGAGAACTGTTTGGGAAGTTAATATTTCCCTTTGTGTGTTTGGTCAATCTCCAATGAAATCAACAGGGCAGATACTGAATGGGAAAAGTCCTTCCTGCCAAGTCAGCTAGATTGTAGGCAGAATCTTTTGACAATTTTCAGTAGTTCTTTAGAATTACTACGACCGTGTCTTGGAGTTTCTGAATAAGATTAATTTGATTACTGCAAAATTTCTCCTTCTTGCTTCAATGCAGATAAATATAGTAGGAATACTGTAGTGGTGGTGGTAGCTAGGACTGGAGAGTTTAAAGCAGACCTGAACTCAGAACTTCCTTTCTGCTCTAAAAGATAAGCAACAGCATAATAACCTTAAAGGAAAGCATTTCCTTGTTACAGCTTTTAGAGCTCCTACAGAGATGCTCCATTGTGGTTACTTCCTGGTATCCTGGGAGCACAGAAATTGTGAACCTCTTGTAGTTACATATTAGTTCACAACTCCGCAGATTCCGCAGAGAGCTGAAAGCTCAAATTACACTGGCTAATTAATTTCAGGTAAGGGGGAAATAGACAGGTGTTTGTCTATAAACACACACAGGATGGACTTCTCTGTGTTTTTCTTTTCTCCTGTGCAGATCCACTTTAATCTTAAAATCATGTCTTACTTCATGACTTTGTTTTACTGTAATATAGTGAGAGCATAGTGGAATTGCTCCAAGGCTATACAGCCTTGTCAAGACCTGTGTCTACCTACTGCTCCCATGGAATTCTATCTTCCTGGCATTCAGAAGGGCCCCAGATACAGCTGATAAACATGATTTTGTTCATAAAAGGGCACCGGATGTAGCGATAAATGTGGTTTTGTTTATAAAAGGGTGCCGGATATAGCTGATCAATGTGATTTTGTTTCTAAAAGGGCATGGGACATAGGCGATAAACGTGATTACTGTAAGTTTATAAAAGGTGCCAGATATGGGTGATTTTGTTCATAAAAAGGGGCCAGGTGAAGCTTATAATCATGATTTCGTTTAGAAAAAGGCACCTGTTTGTGGCCAATTAATATGATTCAGTTTACAAAATGCACTGGATGTACCCACTATTAGAATATAACCCTAATCCTAACTCTAACCTTAATACCCCTAGTGACCAATTCTTTAAATCACCTTTATCCCCCCATGGTGGTACCTAATCTTAACCTCCACATGATGGTGCCTAACCTTAACCCCTCCCCCATGGTGGGGCCTAACCTTAACCCCGCCATGGCAGTGCCTAACCCTAGCCCCCTCCCCTGTTAACTACCCTTAACTCCTTATGGCAGTACCTAACCTTAACCAAGGTATTCAGTAAGATTGTTGTAGCCGCAATTTATGAAGGACATAATCTGTATTTGGTGTGATTGTTGTAGCCGCATTTTAGTCAAAGATATAAACGGTATTCAGTGAGATCATTGTTGCCGCAATTTTTGAAAAATATAACCAGTATTCTCCATGATGTTGTAGCCGCATTTAATGACAAAGATATAAACGATATTCACATTGATCTTTGCAGGTCCAATATTGAAAAGGTATAACAACTAATGAGGCCAAAATGTAGTTGTAAAAATATAGCTGTTATTATATTAAGGGCATATATAGTGTAAGCATAATTAAAATCAGGTCCTTTACTGTAACCGCATACATTTCCATGATATAGCTGTTATAAACATGATATTGTCGATATAAAATAATGGACGACCTTTTCACCGATTATAGACACTAATCGCGGCAAATAACATTGAAGTCTATAGTGATGCTCTTTCCAACTGATCTTGCCACTAGCCCCTGTCCATGACTTATAGTAGGCTTCCTCCAAAAATAAACATGCATGGTCATTAATGTTTAGCATGTACAGCAGAGTCCCAGTTATCCAGAACTCAACTAACCAGAAGTCTCAACCCAACCAGAACAAATCTTCGGCAGTGGCCCGCACAAGGTTAATATACTTTCAATTACTGTATATTTAATATTTAAAGGAACACTATCAATACTCAAGTGTTCTAAAGTGACAATGTACAAATAATGTCTAAGTAGCTGTGTAAACATTTTCCTACTTTTCATGTTAAATATCAGAGATAAAAGCTTTAATTCATTGTGTGTAGGATTTAGCTGTATTGGGAAATATCATTTGCAAAGGGGTGTCTGCTTCAATGCACAGCCAGTGTTTCGTTTTTTGCATATCAGACTACAGAGTATTTTTCCCTGAAAGCAAAAAAAGTATGAAAAGCTGTTAAGTCACACATAAATATATAAGGCCCCGTTCATAGTACGAAACACAGATGGGCGTGCGATCGGAATGCAACGCGTACGAACACACGCCATCTGCGTTTGCATGTGTTACGTGGCTGATACCTATTCACTGCAGTGAATGGGTCAGCCGCGCGTTTCGGGAAAAAATGCATGCAGCATGCGTTTGCGGACCGCACTGGTCCGGAATGCATGTAGTGTGAACATCAGACAGTGCATGCACTTTCTGATGTCGTCCGTGTCTTCCCCCTGCACACATTGCCAAAATCCGGACGGCAACGCGTGCAATGTGAACGGGGCCTAAAACAAGTTACATTTTCTCTGCTCTTCTACCGACAGTTCAGAGTGAAAGGAATTTGTTACAGTAAACAAAAGAGATAAGCAAATGAAATGTATACATTATTATTTACCAGCACTTCAGGAACTCTCTCAAACTCAAACACATGTTATTCGATATTTTCCTTTTAATACAGCGTTCATGATATGTATACAGAGTCGGGGATTGTACTGTATTAACTAGGCTTATTTTTAATATTCAGTCTCAAGCAACCATAAAGCACACTTATCAAGCATCCGTTGATCCCCGTGGGTGCCGGATAATAGGGACTTTGCTGTAGATATTTTCCATGACAGTGCATGAGGATTTAGGCAGCATGTTCAGATTCTCTTTACTGTAGACAAAGAGTAACTTGTTCCTTGCAACTTCATACTTCCCTCCCATTTTGGGTATTCATCTTGTACCTTTGCTGCAGCAAGTCTATGACTGTCCTTCTCCATTTGTGTCTGACCAGGTGGGTTCAACTAAGCTTCAAAGACCCCGTGATGTGGGATGTTATGAGACAGGCTTAAAGACTGCCATTTCACTGTATGTTGCTTTTGCAATATATAAAACACTTTTGGGGAAACATTTCACTTCAGCACACATGAACTTCAGTTTCGCAGTCAGGATAGTTAGCTTACCACTGAATCTTGGTAACTGAAAGGCTTGAAAACTCAGGGATCCAGATCCTTATGGTAGGTGGCACACACTTCCTCCTTTATACTGGACCCTAGTTACTGTAATAGGACTGGTAATTATAAGTGGTATTGAAGCAGTCAAAGCTAATGTGTCCCAGTACCAGCACCCTAAAAGTTAACAAAGTGTGAAGTGGAGTTAAAGGAAGCACACAAGGCAAAATTGTGGTATGAAGTGATGTTGTAAAAGGCTAATAAGGCGTCAACCTTACTTTGATGTCCCTTTTTACCAGATGAAGCCAGGTGTTGGTTGCACACATAGCAGAAAACAAATGAGCTGAACATCTGAAATTTCTGTGTATTGGAGCCAGTGCTCTGCAGACACTCATAACTAACACCTGCAGAGGCAGCAGCAGTAGGGGTGGGTTTACAGCTGCTTACGTGTGAAGCTTTTCTGCATCCCATCAATTTAACCTTTGTTCCTTATGTTTGTCTTATTTCCCTCCTTTGTCTCATAATTCATACCTGCTCCATCATCATCATCATCATCATCAATGCTGCCATCATCACCTGAACCCAACCCACCACTGCCAATGCTGCATCAGGTGGTCTGACAATAGTCAAAACGGTATTGTTGTGATCTTCAGATTCCTCCTCCAATGGTTATATATATATATCTTCACAGTCTGCCTCTTCCAAACGTGTTAGGGATGACTGGGCACCTTCAGAATGTTTAATTCCCTGATTGGGAAGTGTTATAATACTCAGCCACAAAGTTTTTAATAATATTTGAAGATACTTTTGCATTGCACTTCAAAAACAAAAACAAAAGACCGAGAGCCCAAATGGTGCGGTATTTCAAAACAGTCAAAAATGAGTTAATTGAAAAAAGTTATACTCACAAACACGGGTTGCCCCTAGGCAACCACTCCATATGCCAGTGGGGAGAATTAGAACCTGACCCCACTCAGGTATAAGATGTCGCTCTCTGTAGATAGAAAGTAGGAAGATTCCTTGCCACCATAGGTGGATTATGTAATAAGGACGAGGTCCAGAGGCGCCAAAAAGAGTAAAAAGTAGGCGCTGAGCTGTTTCCAGACCCCCAATTGCTTGTGCTCCTGTTTGATTGCCTGAGGAAGCGGGATAATCCCGTGAAACGCATAGCACCTAGGAGCACCAATAAATTGCCGATTTTTCGACTGAACATTGTGTTTTATATTGGTTCTTGGTCTGTTGGATGGGTGGTGAGTACGTCTCCCCCCAATTTTTAATCTTAGCATTGTTTTTACTCTTTTTGGCGCCTCTGGACCTCGTCCTTAATACTTTTGCATTTGTCCTTTATGTGCTTCTGGGAATATGAAACACAATGATATACGTAGAATCATTTATTGATCTTTTTTTTTTTCTGTCCAATTCATTCATGATTTATGAGCTGCTTAATAACATAACTGAATTTAGGAATTGTAAAAAGCTTTTTGTCCTCCTCTTATACCCAAACATCCAAACACTGTTCAGTGTACCTGAAGTGACATCTAATGTCTTATAATAAGGCAGGACCCACATGGTGGAGTGCCTTTAAAGAGAATCTGTATTGTTAAAATCGCACAAAAGTAAACATACCAGTGCGTTAGGGGACATCTCCTATTCCCCTCTGTCACAATTTCGCCGCTCCCCGCCGCATTAAAAGTGGTTAAAAACAGTTTTGAAAAGTTTGTTTATAAACAAACAAAATGGCCACCAAAACAGGAAGTAGGTTGATGTACAGTATGTCCACACATAGAAAATACATCTATACACAAGCAGGCTGTATACACCCTTCCTTTTGAATCTCAAGAGATCATTTGTGTGTTTACCTTCTGTCCCCTGCAGCTCTCATGCACTGAAGTGTCAGGCTGCTCGTTTCTTGCTGCAAACAGCTCTGCCCTTGTCTATAATTCCTCAGTATGTGAAAGCCCAGCCAGCTCAGAGGATGATTTATCCAGCTTGTAAAAGATAAGAGAGCAGAGAGAAGCTGCCCTAATCTAAATAACACACAGGCAGTGTGCATAGAGGGGCCTGGAGGGGGGAGAGCATAGTAGAACCACAACACTGAAGAACTTGGCAGCCTTCCAGACACAGGACGACAAGTCCTACAGGGGAGAGATAAGCTGATTTATTACAGAAATGGTGATAGTAGAAAGTGCTGCAGTAAGCCAGAGCACATTAGAATGGGTTTTGGAACTTGTAGGATGATAAAAAACAGGATGCAATTTTTGTTACAGAGTCTCTTTAATAACTTTTCTCCTGAAACATTTTTTCATCCTTGTTAGTTTAGTGGCGTAGTCTTCTTAGGAAAGCTCCCGTTAAACCGATCCATTGAAACAGTTGCCTGGAACTCATAGAAAGATCATCCACAAGGCAACCGAGGCAGGTGCATGGGGCCTAGTGAATGTTAGGGGGCCCAAATGCACCATTCTCTGTCCTCTCTACCACCTCAGATTGCCAAAAGGTCCACCAGGAAGAGCCAAACCTACTACCTTGCCTAGGACCCATTTCATCTGAATCCATCATTGCTGGAACTTGACCTGGATACTGTTATGATCATGTCTGCAGCGTTTACTGCTGGCTGCAGTGGTATTGTAACCCAAGCAGTTCTGATGTCATTACATGCATTTTCTTGCATAGTTTGGTTTGCACTTAAACTAGTTGCTGATTCCATCTGCAGTCGCTCTGAAGTTAATGACAGTTTAATATGCTTTTGTGTAAACAAACATTGTCTGCTGCAATGGAGGGGCAATCCCTTTCCTGCAGGCTGCATATCATTGTCTGCCTTTTCCTGCTGTCAGCCTGTGATTAATTACCATTCACTTGTGTGGGAATCTGCAGGTCTGCTCCCATTGGATGACCTCAGTATAAAGAACTGCTTCCTGCAATGCTTGATGGGCTACCATAGTCTCAGATTCTGTCTGTTACTCTGCCCGTGCCCCACCTCGTTCCTAGTCCGTGTGGACTGCGCTGACTCCTGCGAAGGGGTCAGCGAGTCCTCCTAGTTCTGCTCTTGTTCTAGAAGTTGTTACTCTGCTTGTCTTGTGTCATATATTGGTTCATCGCCAATATATACGCATACTTGCGCATTTTATTATTTTCCTTGTATTCGTGTTACGTTGATACATCAGTGTCGCTGATATATACGTACACGAACTGTTTATATCCTATGTTCTGTTAGTCAGCGTTCCAGCACGCTGAGCTAGTTATCCTGTTCCTGGTCCTGTTTGTGGATTGCGTTCATCTCTGCGAAGAGATAGCGAATCCTTCTGAGTCCTGTTCCCTGTATTACTCCAGCCTTAGTCAGAGTTCCTGCTTATGTCATATATCGGTTCATTGCCGATATATACATATGTTAGTCAGACGTTACAAATAGTTTCATTGATAGCTGTAATTGTAATACGCTAGGAAATCATACTTATTGTATATTTATCTGTGTTACGTTCATCTATCTTGATCCTGCTATTTCCTGACTATCCTGTCCTGTCTTTGTGAGGCACGCCATCGCCGCAACGCATTGGCTGCCTCATTCCAGTCTGTGTTATTGTGGACGCTTGCTGTCACTAAGTAGTGGCTAGTTTAGCAAGCGTTCATTCTGTTTACCTGTCCTGATCTCCTCAGTTCTGGTTTGTGCGCTCAGCGCTACTTTGCGCTGAGACGTTATAGCGAAAGCATTGTTTGTGGCTGTCAGATCTGCACCGGCTCTGTGCGTCACAATCTCCTGTTGGAGTCAGTCCTCCCCTCCACTAAACTGGGGATATCCTGATTCCTTGTGCTGGTGTGTGTACCTCCTTCACGTCAGCTTATGCATCACGAGCTGACCGTGGAGAATACACCTCCAAGCGTGACAGATACAGTGCCAGGTTAATAATAGAAGAAAGTGTGCAGGGATTGTCACACTGTAGGCTGAGAGGGATGGAAGTTGGCACTGCATATGAGCCTGGCTTCAGGCAACTGCTGTGTTGTTCATGTTTGCCCAGAACTTTCCTGAGCTGATTACTTCAAAGTACTAACATATAACATATATACTCTTTAAAGGGAACCTCAGGTTAGAGGCATTTAGAGGTTGCCATATTTATTTCCTGTTAAAGTGACACTAAAGTGAAACATTTTTTTACAGTACGGTATAATAAATTGTTTGTGTAGTATGGGTAATTGATAGAACATTAGTGGCATAGAAAATAGCCTCATGTTTTTATTTCCAGTTATATAGCTTTTTTTTTTTTTTTTTTTACAACATTGCATCATTTTCTAGAATGCAGAGTGTAGTTTGTAAACTGCAATTATTAAACTATGAAACCGAGCAAAGCTAATGACCATTTGAACTTACCTGCTGTGAAATCTTATATAAAGTTGTCTTTCATTATTTCTTTGATGTATAAGTGCGTCCGAAAATAGCACTGCTCTCTGACTAAAGAGAGGGAAGCTTTTTTGCATAGATGGGAAGTGAAGTTTCTTAACTCTACCTGTACTTGAAACAATATGAGACTCATATCTTTGCTACTAATGTTCTATTTCTTAGCTGTACTACACATACAAATCATTATCTCATATGATTATTTTCACTTCAGATTCCCTTTAAACAATACCAGTTGCATGGCAGTCCTGCTGATCTTTCTGGCATCAGTAGTGCCTGAATCACACACTTAAAACACACCTGTCAGTCAAAGCACCTAATCTGCATGCTTGCACTGGGTCTATGGCAGCCAGGCAATTTGCATTGTTTAACCCTTGCACTGCCAGACAATTTGTCCTAAACGCAAACATCTACTGCCGAGCAGTTTTTAGAAATTTTGCACTCATTAGGTTTACTTAGGATTTTTGAGAAGAAAACCTACATGTAATAGGAAATATTATATATTGTTTTTTTTCCGTAACAAATTGGGCTTGAACACTGAAACAAAATGTTGTACTTGTTCTGGAGATTTTGAGGAAAATGTGTTAAAAAAAAAGTGAGTAAAAAAAATAGCCGGTACAGTTATCCAGTTATAGGTGCAGCCAGTATAGATAGCCAGGAATAGGTGCCCCAGTATAGGTAACAGGTATAGATGACCAAGTATAGGTAACAGGTATAGGTAGCCCAATATAGGTCACAGGTATAGGTACCCCCAGTATAGGTAGTAGGTATAGGTAGCAGGTATAGTTGCCCCAGCATAGGTAGTAGGTATAGGAGCCCCAGTATAGTTAGCAGGGATAGGGGCCACTGCGGGGAGGGGGGCCAACGTCATCCTCCCTCCCTCCACATGTGTCCCCCTCCTGTGGCCTCCCTGTGTGGCCTAAACAGCGGTGCAGGTTGCAACTACTCAAACAATAGCTTGCTCCATGCAGTGTGTCTCCAATGGCTGCAGGCACCTCTCTGGCTGCTCGATGCTGTATGGTGCGTATGTTATCATGCTTCATACAGAAAGTAGAGAGAGGACATGCTGGTGGTGGAGGACATGCGGTATGGAGCAAGCGATCGGGTGAGTAGTTACAACTCGACTGCTCCTCAGGCCACACAGGGAGGCAAAGGAGGGGGGCCCATGTGTAGGGAGGGAGAAATGATGTGGGTCCCCCTCCCCGCTGCTTCCTGGGGAGACAATCTGCCAATAACATACAGCGTACGTTGTTGGCAGTTAAAGCCTTTCCTAGCCAACATGTTTGGGGTATATGCTTAGCAGGAAAAGGGTTAAAAAGATATATCCAACCCCAGTATCCCTCCCACCTCAGGGTCCCTTTAAAAGGAATGTGCGAATTTCCACTGTACTGCATGGATCCAGTCTCATTTCAAAATTTTAAAATTCACTTCAGGTACACTTTAATGCCTTGAATCTATGTTTCTGAAGGGATATGGAGGCTGCTTCTGGGTACCCAGGCACCCCCTTCTTAAAATTTTCAATAAAAAAGGCCCCTTTGGTCGTGCAAATAAAGCTCTGCCCCCAACTGCGATAAGCATTGCCCACCCTTGGGAAGCACTGCTCCCACCTGGGACAATTTGGAAGAGGCTCCAGACAGGAATCAAGTGTGGCCATTCCGTTAGCTGTGTGGTAGCAAGTAAGATGTTCTCCCTAAAAGCAGCACCCACTGAGACTTCTACCTCCCCCAGCATCCACAGTGACCTCTTCCTCCATCTAGCACCCACAGTGACCTCTCCCTCCACCTAGCACTCGCAGTGAACTCTCCATCTCTAGCACCCACACTGGCATATACCTTCCCCAGCACGCTCACTGACCTCTCCCTCCCCCAGCAGCCACAGTGACCCCCCCCCCCTGGCACCCACACTGACCTAGCTCTCCCCCAGCACCTATAGTGACCTTTCCCTCCCCCAGGGGCACCCCTCCTGTCCCCAGCAGCACCCACAGGCATCTTCCCATCCCAAAAGCAGCACCCACAGTGACCTCTCCCAACACCCAGAATCCACATTGACTTCTCCCTCCCCCAGCACCCACACTGACCTCTTCCTCCTCCAACACTCACAGTGACCCCAGTGACACAGACTGTACTTTGGTATCTCAACACCCACTGCAAGTTAGTACAAACCGGACCTTTGCATCTTACCACTCACTGCATCCGGGCACCCACAGCACCTTGGCACTTACTGCAATTTCGCACCTACTAATGCTTACCAACCACTGCATATTGGCAACCACTTCTTCTTTGCCTAAAAGCCTAAAAGGAGCTTGTGTGCTGATAAAGAGGGACAGAGGTCCCAGCAATGATAGGGGAGTCCATGCCTACATCCGGCTCGACTGTGCCCATTCGACACAGAGACACAAAGTCTGCCTGATACTGCTATAACGGAAGGGAGGAGGGGGGGAGGCTAAGACTGCCTTAAGATGGCCATACATCAGACGACTTGGAGGCCGGTCGACCATCCAATTCGATTATTATAATCCAATTGGATGAAAATCCGTGTCACCAAGTGCATGCTCGACTGACAAAGCGACCAATTTCGGGACATAAATTGGTCTCATGGTGATCACACATGCTACAAAATGTCGAGTCGAAGTTGATTGGTCGGGTGCGCAGCGAACGATTTTGGAACAAGCGATAAAATGACGAAATCTCCGCCGCAATGTATAAATGTGCCCCCCTGTGTGTGTATTTATACATTACCTGTCTGGTGTTAGCCTCCACGCGGTGTCCGTCCATCTCACCGGGTTCCGCATACACGCTAGCGGCGCATAGCATCTGACGTCAGACGTTATGCGCTGCTAGCGTGTTTATGCGACTCTTAGAACCCGGCGAAATAGATGGACTCTGCACGCCACTGTTTCTTTGATTGCAGTATGGCTTCTGTTAAAAGAAGGCTTCTCTTAATGTTGCTTGCAGTCTTTTATTTTGCTTGACGAGAGTCTGGAGGACTCATTTTCCCCAAGGTTTTTCTGCTGCCCAACTAACAGACTCCTGCAAGCACCTCCTGGGTATGTTTACCACTGTGTTGCAGGACCTCTGCTTTTAACAACACACAGTAACCATTTGGGAAATGAACAGACCAGTTATGGTAGTTTGGAAATTGAGTCGTTGTCCCATGCGTGCTAGTTATAGGATTTCAGCTATTTAACAGCTTGGAAGCTCCTTTGTTTTATGTTTTGCTTCAGAAAGAATTGTATGTTTTTTCAGTGGATAACAGGTCTGAACTTTGGACAGTCCATTTTAGTTTTAAATGTTTCAATTATGTAGAAACCATACATCATACAAGATGCACATGGACAACCTTCTATGAAGAGTACAGTGGATACAGATGGTGGTGAAAATAGGAGATTACACATATCGCCCACATAGGGGAACTTATTACATTTCCACTAAGTATAGCTTGTTGCACATCATAGTTTGAAACAGGGCCGGATTTACAACTCAGGAGCCTGTAGGCACAGGCATTCTGGCGCCCTAAGCCACACCCTTCAGCACAGACCACACTCCCAAGTAAAATATTCTGAACTCTAATTTCTGCCTTATGTCACTAACTATCCTTAGGGTCTTATACTTTAATTACTGAAATGTCATCAATGGTGACATGAAATAAGGATATTAACCACTCTACCCCCACCCGTACGGATTTCTCCGTCCCTTTTTCCATCCTTTAACCCCCAGGGACGGAGAAATCCGTACTTTGCGCACTCCCGCCGCTGCCCGCGCTCCCGCTCGTAAACACGCCGCCAGCCGCTAGTAAACACGCCGCCGCCCGCTCGCCCAGAGATCAACGAACGGGAAAATCCATTCCCGTTCGTTGATCTAAGCCCCGCAATGATCCACTGCCGCTCGGCTGAGCAGCGCGATCATTGTGAGCAATAACAAACTCCCAGCCTCTTTCTACTTCCTGCAAGCATCCGGAAGGACGCTTGCAGGTCGCATGAAACAAAAAGTTACTGTTGCCATCTTGTGGCCAAATAGTAAAACTACACCCTAAGCATTTTTTACACACAAATAAACTAGTTTTACACAAAAAAATTAACTCCTTACCTCCCACACTCCCCATTTTTTTTTTTTTTTGTAATTAAAAAAAAATAAAAAATTTACAATTTAAAAAAAATACATAAATAGTTACCTTAGGGACTGAACTTTTTAAATATTTATGTCAAGAGGGTATAACACTGTTACTTTATAAACTATGGGCTTGTAATTAGGGATGGACGCAAAACTGAAAAAAATGCACCTTTATTTCCAATTAAAATATTGGCGGCAAACATTGTGATAGGGACATAATTTAAACGGTTTTATAACCGGGATAAATAGGCATATACATTTAATGGGTTTTAATTACAGTAGCATGCATTATTTAAAAACTATAAAGGCCGAAAACTGAAAAATAATAAATTTTTTCCCACATTTTTTCCTATTTTCCCATTAAAACACATTTAGAATAAAATTATTCTTGGCATAATGTCCCACCTAAAGAAAGCCTAATTGGTGGCGAAAAAAACAAGATATAGTTCATTTCATTGCGATAAGTAATGATAAAATTATAGACAAATGAATGGAAGGAGCGCTGAAAGGTGAAAATTGCTCTGGTGGTCAGGGGGTAAAACCCCTCAGTTGGGAAGTGGTTAAGGTGTAAGCTCCTAAGTAGGGATGGTCAATGAGATGCAAATCATTTTTAATTGATGCAGTATTATGCAAATTTTGTATGCAAATTGATGCAGCTTGAATATGGACCAATCTATTTTTACCTCAGCAGGATTTCATTGGTTCATCTTTCAAGCTGCATACATTTGCATAATGCTGCATTAACTTAAAATGATTTGCATCTCATTAACCATCCCTACTCCTAATGTCAATGATATCAGATGGGGATTACACTGTAACCACCTGAGGTGTGGGGATTAAAGTGCGAGCTCAGGTGGGGATTAAACTGCAAGCTCCTAAGGTCAGTGATGAGAGGCAGGGATTAGACTGAGGGCAGGGAGCCCCCAATATCCCTGGCAGTCTAGTAGCCCCTGGGCTACCCTCCCTCTGCCCTTGAAGGGTTGCGTCCCTGTGCTGTACTCCTCTTCTTCCAATGCACATGTCTCCAGGCTCCACTCCCCTCCCTCTGATGCAGATATATTATGCAGGCAGTGACACTCACACTCCATCTTGCTAGTGGCAGCTCTGCTCTGCACCCACGGCACTGCATTTTTAAAGGGTCCTCGCCTGATTACTTCATCAAATGAGAACCCTTAAAGACACTACAGAAGAATGTTTCCAGTGCAATGCAGACTAGCCGCTACCAGAACAGTGGGTGAGTGCCACCACCATATATCTGCAACAGAGAGATCGGAGAATAGGGATATGTCCATTGTAAGGATTGGAGCAGCAGCATAGCTACTGATTTCTGGGTCTTGAAGCAAAATTTGGATTCACCCCCCCCCCCCCCAAAGCTGAGGAGAGGAATAAGCTGGCACTGCTTCACTGAAATTTATTTATTCATGAACATAAAGTGCACAGAGTTCAAGCTTGCAGGTTTGTGCATTGTCTTAAATGCACATATACGGAGGTGGATAGTTGAGCGGTGAGTGCAAGGATGGCCGTTTTGCATGTATATGTGCCCCCCAAAACAGCTCAGCATCCATTCATTTCCCTGCACTCACCACTCACTCTCCACCTTCAGTATGTGCATTTATGACAATGCATAAACCTGCAAGTATGATCTCTATGCATTTTACATTCATCAATCAGCAAATTTAAGTAAGCAGAGCTGGATCTGCCTGCCACCAACTGTGCTGCTATCCCTGTTTGTTAGGCAAAGCAGGGATGCTTCCTGCAGTGAGGAAGGGCATCCTTCTGAGCATAAAGGCGAGCCCGATTCCAGCCCTGGGGGCTGCCTTCCCAATACATTATTGCTTACTGTGAGGGTCCTGACTCCCAGTAACATCTCAGCTGTCCTTCCTGCTCGCATCACTCATGCTCGCTCCGCCTCTTCCCTTGCAAGCATGGTGAGGGGCAGAGCGAGCATGAGTGATGCGAGCAGGAAGGACAGTGAACACCCGCAGGGATAAGTGAATAGCCGAGCCGGTGCGCTGTCAGCTGAGATGTCATTGGGAGTCAGGAATCGCACAGCAAAGAAGCAATTGTACCTCTTTGTGACGCGGCAGGACTGGGTGGGAGAATGTGCTGGCTACTGGGGCACGGGCGTACTGGCCAGTCTGCCGATGCACAGGTCCGCTGATGCTACTGGAGGTGAATACTACAGTGACGGCATGTCTGGACTGGGAGGGTGCAGCCTTCTCCTACATAAGGCATCTATAGGCACGTGCCTATAGTGACTTATGGAGAATTTGGCTCTGGTCTGAAACATAACCAAACAACTAAAACTAATAACAAAACTGAGAGGTTATGAGTAACCAGACTGATAAAGGAGATTAAAGGAATGTAGCACTGTTGAATAATCTCCACTTATATTAAAACACTAAGATAAAGTAGACTCTTATGTATTCAGCAATGTACTCATCAGCTAAATCACTTCTTTGGTTAGTCCTAGGACCCTAAGTTTTATAATGAATACGTTTATCCAGGATGATGGAATTGATCTTTTTTGATTGCTGCTTCCTGTCAATAATCACAGGGGTAATGCTAAGCTGAGGTTTATACCATTGAGAGGCTAGGTATACATTAGCAGTTATAGCTATATGCTGTATGAGTCTATGCTTAGGGTATTTTGTTTTATCAGCTTTAAGACCCAAGAGGATAATCTTAGAGTCTTTCCTAAACCTGGACTTAAATATCAAAGATATTAGCTTGGCTACCCTTGACCAAAATTTGAAAGCATCTAAATAAGACAAGACAAGACAAATAACATTTATATCGCGCTTTTCTCCTGGCGGACTCAAAGTGCCAGAGCTGCAGCCACTAGGTCGCGCTCTATAGGCAGTAGCAGTGTTAGGGAAACTTGCCTAAGGTCTCCTACTGAATAGGTGCTGGCTTACTGAACAGGCAGAGCCGAGATTTGAACCCTGGTCTGCTGTGTCAGAGGCAGAGCCCTTAACCATTATACCATCCAGACCACCAAGTATGTTCTATTGTGCCAACCATCTGACATCTGGACTGGCCATTTTAGTACCTGGGCCCTTTTATTATTGTGCTATACTGTTGTATTAAATGCAGTATGGTATTGTGTTTGTGAAATCAGCACAGCCCTTCTTGAAAAAGATCTTGTCTGGATGGCATCATATTTTGCATCAAAACAGTGTATCCACACACTAAGTTTTGATTTAGCAGATAACAGGACAGTTTTTCACTTTACCTCAGTCCACATAAAGTGAGGTATTTCTAGAATAGATCATGTTTATTTTTAATTTCTTATTTGCATGGTAAAGCACTATGCCCACTGGCAATGTTTTTTTTAAAGTGTTCCTGACACTATTTAGTTTTTAATGCCGAGTTTCCCAAGGTGGCAAAGATCATGACTTTACAAAACAAATTTTTGGGTTTGACCCTTTTTTTAAATTTTATTTATTTATTTTAGTATTTATATAGCGTCGACATATTACGCAGCGCTGTACAGAGTATATTGTCCTGTCACTTCAGAGGGACTCACAATCTAGTCTCAACCATAGTCATATGTCTATGTATGTATTGTTGAGTGTATGTATGATAGCCTAGGGCCAATTTAAGAGAAAGCCAATTAACTTATCTGTATGTCACGACACTGACCTGTTGTCCATTATCCTAATAAATTATGAGATGTTTTCAATGTGCTGTTGGCATCACATCCAAAATTGAGTATACTGTTGTATGAAACAATACAATTTCTGAATTTCAACATATGAGGTGGCATCTTTGTACTATTTTTGAATTACATATACAGTTTTAATTAATTGCAGATCAGTACATTGTACTTTTATTTACATTTTAAAAAATTACAATTTTTTAGTAATGGTGTTGGTATTTAAAATTCTCAGGACCCACTTTAGGAATGGCTGGTCTAGAGCCAGGCTGGGGTTTGTTTTTTTTTGTCTGATGAATTAATTGTTAAGTCTTGGTAACTTGCAATTTGAAACCGATTCCTACTGCATCCATCTGTTGTGTATGTTTCATCTCTAATCTGACCTGCACTCAATTTGAAACCGATTCCTACTGCATCCATCTGCTGTGTATGTTTCATCTCTAATCTATTGCATGTGGCTCATTTCTGCTGTCCTGCTCTGCTTTTCATATTAGTAGCACCTAAGCAACATATTTACATTGTAATTTACTACTTGCTATTGAAATTCTGGCTTTTGTTTCACACTGCTGGCCTGTCTGTAATTTCAAACAAAGTTGTAACACCTATAAGCTTGTTTGACTTGCAGGAGACTCTAGGGGCCCTGCCCCCTGCTTAATTGTAAATTGTCTGCCAGACCATCCTGATTACTCATTTGCTCTGATGCTGTGTGTATATCAGGAGGTGTGGTAGTCGGGTCGGCCGACTTCGGGTCGTCTTCTAAGGGTGGAAATTAACCAGAATTTACCAGAATTCAACAGCAATTCAGCAGAAATCAGCTTTACACCAAGGTAACTTCCTCAATCTTAGCCTCACCTGCATTCCTGATCACTATCCAAACCTTACACACATTTCTTCCTCTCTCCTACTCCATCTTCCACCATTCTCTACACACCTACCTCTGTCCAAACCACTGCCAGCCTCCTCACCACACAACGTAATGTACCCCTTCCCCCCTGTCTTTTCCCTGGCTCACCCACACTTCACCCACCATATTCCTACCAACCCTTTGCCACCCCTCCACCACTACCACATGCTATTCCTCCACCTGCTTCTCCAGCTGGTCCCAGTACTTTCTCCCTCCATCCTCTACCCACCCATCCCTAGACCCCCACTGGTCCCTAAACTCCCAGCCACCCCCCTTCCAGCCCCTCCACACTCCTCTTGCTTCCACAGACCACACCATAATAATCTCATTCCCATCCATACAACCCCCAGGCACTCTCTCCCTCTGTTTTGTGGTCTATGGAATGCCAGATCTGTCCGCAACAAGCTCACATCCATCCATGAGCTCTTCCTCTCCAAATCCCTCACCTTCCTCGCCCTCACAGAGACATGGCTCACCCCCTCTGACTGTACCGCAGCCGCTGCTTTCTCCTATGGGGGACTGCATCTCAGTCACACCCCCAGACCTGACAACAGGTCTGGAGGAGGAGTGGGCCTGCTTCTTTCCGCATCCTGCACCTTCCGGGTCCTATCACCGCCCCCTTCCCTGCACTTCTCATCCTTTGAGGCCCATGTAATCCGCCTGTACCAACCTCTCCCAGCCATCATTGCCACCTATATCACCCCCCATCTGCTCCAACTTCACTCTTCCTGGACAATCTGGCCTCCTGGCTCCCCCACATCCTGTCATCTGACTTCCCCACCATCATACTCGGGGATTTCGACTTACCTATCGATGAGCCTATCTCCACTGCTGCCAAGCAGCTACTCACCCTCACCAAATCCCTTGGTCTCTCTCAGCACACAAATTCCGCCACCCACCGCGCTGGTCATACTCCTGACCTCATATTCTCAAAGTCCACCTCCCTCAGCAACCTGGACATCGCACCTTTCCCTATCTCTGACCATCACCTCCTCACCTTCACCATCTCCCCACCAACAACTTCTCTCCCCACCCCTCAGCCTGGTCGATGGCAGAGACCTACGTAATCTCAGCCCAAATGTCCTAGCAAGTCCCCTTCTCTCCCTCTCCTCCCACCTACCCCCCCTAACATGCCCCAATGAAGCGGCTGCACAATATAACCTTGCCCTCTCATCTGCTTTAGATCAAGCTGCCCCCTCAATCTTCCGCCCTAACAACCCCCCCAACCCTGGCACAACACCCACACACGTAACCTCAGGAAAGAAACTTGAGCAGCCGAACGGAAATGGAGGAAATCACATCTCAATTCTGACTTCCTAAATTACAAGGCCAAACTGTTACTCTTCCACACTGCCCTCTCTGAGGCTAAACAAATGTACTTTGCAGCACTGATTGGAACCCAAGCTTCCAACCCTCGACAGCTTTTTGCTACCTTCAATTCCCTCCTCAACCCCACTCCTCCCCCTCCAAGCTCCTCCCTCTCAGCCAACGACTTTGCCAACAACTTCACCACTAAAATTGCAACAATACGCAATGAAATTTCCCTCCTCCATCCCTCCCTTCCCAACACCTCTCAGGTTGTCCCCTTGCCTTCCCCCCCAGCTGCTCCCCTGTCTCATCCACCCCTTGCCTCTTTTGCTCCTGCCACCATTGATGAAGTCATCCTGCTGCTAGTGGCTTCCCCCCCCCCCCCACACACACATCCTCTCCCTGTGATCCGGTACCTGCGAATACTCTTCGTCCCCACTTCCCTGACCTGGCCCCAGTCCTCACCTCCTTGTTCAATCTGTCCCTTTCCACAGACATTTTCCCCAAAGCATTCAAACAGGCCACTGTACTACCCCTGCTGAAAAAACCCTCACTCGACCCATCCCTACCCTCAAACTACCGCCCAATCTCCCTCCTTCCCTATGCTTCTAAACTCCTCAAACGCCTAGTCCACCAACGCATTACCCAATACATCAATACCAATACCCTACTTGACCCCCTACAGTCTGGATTCCGACCTGCACACTCAACTGAAACAGCCCTCGCCAAGGTGGTCAACGACCTTACCCTTGCCAGGGCCAAAGGCAGTTATTCCATCCTGCTCCTCCTTGACCTCTCTGCAGCATTTGACACTGTTGACCACTCCCTCCTCCTCCAATCACTACAGTCCATGGGCATCCATGGTCTTGCCTTGGCCTGGATCTCCTCCTACCTATCCAATCGCTCCTTCACCACTTCCTTCAATGGCTCCTCTTCAACCCCTGCCCCCCTCTCAGTTGGGGTCCCCCAGGGCTCTGTTCTAGGCTCCCTTCTTTTCTCCATATACACTTCCTCAATTGGCAAGCTTATCTCCTCCCTGGGCTTCAATTACCACCTTTATGCAGATGACACTCAGATTTACCGCCATACCCCCGATCTCTCATCCACCACCATAAACAAGGTCTCCTCGTATCTCTCAGCAATTTCCTCCTGGATGTCAGCTAGGTTCCTAAAGCTTAACCTAGACAAAACTGAGCTCCTGATCTTTCCACCCCATGCTGCTGCACCCCTCCCAGATTTCCACCTCACAATCGACAACACAACCATTCTCCCTACCTCCCAGGCCTGCTTTCTGGGTGTCACCTTGGACTCTGACCTCTCCTTCATCCCACACATCCAAAACATCACCAGAGCCTGCAATTTCCACCTCCGTAATATCTCCAAGATCCGCCCCTTCTTAACCCCAGACACGACCAAACTGCTCATCCATGCCCTCATCATCTCCCGCCTTGATTACTGTAACTCCCTCCTTTCTGGCCTCCCCCTGAAACGCACTGCCCCCTTCAATCAGTGATGAACGCGACTGCAAGACTCATCCATTCTTCGCACCGCTCTGCATCCACATCTCCCCTTTGTGAATCCCTGCACTGGCTCCCTATCCGTTTCAGGATAAGTTTTAAGATTCTATGCCTGGCGTATAAATCTGTGCACAAAACCTGCTCTACCTACATCTCGGAGCTTGTTCACAGGTATACACCAGGTCGCCCCCTCCATTCCTCGTACGACCTTCGCCTCACCACCCCACGCATTTCACACTCCCATGCCCGCCTGCAGGATTTCTCAAGAGCTGCCCCCACCCTCTGGAATGCCCTTCCACCACCCATCAGACTTGCTCCCTCTTTCAACACATTCAAGCAAGCCCTCAAAACCCACCTCTTTATGATGGCCTACCCACCTCCTACCACACAGTAACTCTCTAAGGAATATTTAACAGCCCCACCTAGTGTTTCCACCCCTCCCTTTAGATTGTAAGCCTCTGGCAGGGTCCTCCACTCCCTAGTGTAATCTACAGGATCAAGTGCTCCTGTCCTATTACAGCCTGTACTTGTATTACTGGGCCTACCTAACCAGCCCATATTGCATGATCATGTATTTTGTACAATTTGCATGTATAACTTTGCTCTATGTGTATAACCCTATGTCTGTCATCCTTGTATCATTGTATATATTTATTGTCCAGCGCTGCGTAATATGTTGGCGCTTTATAAATACAATAAATAATAATAATAATAATGCATAACAACTTTACGTCAAATCTGAAGCTAAGAAGAGAAAGTTTGAAAATTCACTGTTACAGAAAGCAAGTAGGCAGTAAATAACAATAAAGTACATTTGCAGAGACCTGCCATAGCTATTAATAGTGTTCAGCCTCATGAGCTGTGGTGTTAATCTGCATGATATAGAGGAGGTAGTGGCCACAGACAAGAGGAGATGCTTACAAAATGAGCACATTTGCATAGACTTCTTCTAATGTGAGGGTGCCTTACTATTTTCCCAGGTAAATAGTTGCTGACCTCCAGATAAACCGAAAACAGCTAACTTTTGTTTAACAGCTTCTTTATTTTAAACTCTTTTGTTATGAAAGTATACCAGTATTTTTTCAATTAATGTTAAAGCCTCTGTGTTTAAAAACACACACTCTTCCAAAAGCTATTTTTGTCTTTCGCGAGGGGTGAGACATCCACACATATCATGAAGTAAAGGTACGGTAAGATTAGGAAGAATAATTTTGCTAGCTGTGTCTTGTTACTTAACAAATCTTAAGTCGTCCAAAATACCACTCTTCTGTCCAAAGTACTCCCTAAGGAAATTTTCCTCTATTTTTTTGACTGAGGATTAAATCAGTGGTATCATTTCTGAGCTCCTTGTAATCTTGTTTTGAGGTGAGTTGGTAGATCCTTGGAAGACTTTTCCATTTAATAACATTTTGTGGCCCAGATGCACTCCCAAACTGTCTATTTGTTGTTTTTTTTTTAGAAAAAATAAATAGGTGTTTTAAAGAAGAATATGTCAAAATGTCAAATATCTTAATGTGCAGAGTTCCAAGGGTTTACAGCAAGGTAATCCCATCCCTCCATCTTCATTAGTGCTTCAGGCTAGGATTACTTAACAGAAATACAACTTTGTGTAGCTGTCTGCCAAAAAAAGCGTAACCTACATTTTATACAGCATTGAGATTAAGTCCCACCTACAGATAAAGGACTGGACTGGAATGCTGTCTGTAACAGCTTGCCAGGAGAGGTGGTGACATAGGAGAATCAAATAATTAATTGTTGCTTAAAGGAAGTGAACTAGAAAACATTAAAGGTGACCATTTATTTATAGTCAGGGAAAAAAGGATGGGTTGTCCCAGTTTGCAATAATGCTGCTGACACTTATTCAAGTTATTCTTTTTATGTATTTATGTTTCTTTCTGTTTTATATGTAAACATTGGACGCAGTACTGTGAAAACAAAAAAAACTTTTTCCTATAAATTTAATGTATGTGATTTTGAGTTACATACTGTACTTTACATATGCATGTACATGAAACATTCACAGGCATGTGCAGACAAATATCAGTTTTAAATGCACTTGTCTGTATATAAAATACACCTGTCCATAAAGAACTATGAAGACAGACATCTTGACCTCCTAAAATATGTTATGTGTCAATGGCTGTAAATTCAATCTTCCAACTGTTATTTGTTTGAACTCACTTACCTGTAGCAGTTATAGTTTGGTCTGACATTCCTCTGTCTCCTCATCGACATGCTTAGGAACTTAATATAATTTGTGGGTTTCTTTTTGTAACAGTTTTACAAGTCTGAATATACTAGCATATAAAATCAGATCCATTACTGTACAAATAGAACAAAAAAACAGAAAACTGGTACTTTTGGACAGTCTCTCCAAAGACATTATTAATATAACAAACTATAACCAAAGAAAGGAGCATAGTACCACTACTGAAATTAATAAATAACCACTTTTTCTAAGGCACAATAAAGGTATTTTGGAAAAGGATGTGATATATTATTTACATCTTTAACCACTTTCCCTCCCCGGCACGAGTATCTACTTTACCTTGCAGGGACGTAGATACTCCTCCCTTTCCGCCGTGCCCTCCTGCTTGCCCAGCCCCCAACGCCCCCCCATGTTCGCTCTTGCTGCAGATCAGGAGAGTGGGATAAATGAATGGAAACCGTTCCCATTCATTAATCCAAGTCCCCGTTTGAATGAACGCCGGTGTTCAATGAGATGGTACGTCATTTACGAAAGCCGATAGTTACGCGTCCACGCATTGCTTCCTGTTTAGCTTAATAATAGTACACAACAGAAAGGAATACACAAGGACATCTTGTGATCAAATAGTAAAATTACAACTACATAACATTTTTTAAATAAAAAGTCACATATTTACATTTAAAATTAAGGATTTCCCTCCCACACTCTCTCATAGTACCCAGGGTGTTTTGTGTTAAAAAAATAAAGTAACATAAAAAAAAGCATAAATAGTTACCTTAGGGACTTAACTTTTTTAATATGTATGTCAAGAGGGTATATTACTGTTGTTTTTTTAAATCATTGGCTTGTAAATAGTGATGGATGTTGGAATAACCGAGACAAATGGGCAAATAAAATGTGTGGCTTTTAATTATGGTTGCATGTATTATTTTAAAACTATAATGGTCGAAAATTGAAATTATTCCCATTAAAATGCAGTTAGAATAAAATAATTCTTAGTAAAATTTTCCAAACAAAGAAAACCTAATTGGTGGCAAAAAAAACCAAAACAAGGTATAGATTGTTTCATTGTGTTAAGTAGTAATACAGTTATAGGCGAATGAATGGAAGGAGCGCTATTGCTCTGGTGTTTAAGGGGAAAAAACCTTGGAGTGGTTAAAACATAGGAGTTTCATATTGAAAATGTTGGGACCCCTGAAAACCTGCTTTTTTCAGAAGATATTTTTCTATTTTATAGAATGATGCGGTGGCCACCTCATCTTAGGAATGAAGAAGTTACTTTATATTTGGCTTGGAGAATTGTTCTACTGCTGAAGCAAACAAGAAAGAAGGTGCTATTAAAGATCGTATAGTAAAGTTGCATGGATTGTATATAGTTCAAAAATGATATTTCTTTATTTTGGATTCAGAAGTGTCCACTAATAGTTTTATAACACAATTAAAACAACAATCCCTGGATAGAGAGGGATTCTCAAAAATGATTATGCAAATGATAAATCGTTCATCAAATAAAGGACAGCAGCCCCTATATATTACTGTAAGTAAACTGGTGTTTTGTTTTTTTTTTGTTTTGTTTTTTTAAGAACTACTTTTTACCATGCACAATGTTCTGAAAAAAAATCTGTGCTTGGCCTGGCACTGCACAACTGCACATCTTGTGTTTGAGAAATGACCAATGTAGCATGATGCCTAGCTATGAGCATGCCGCTTTCCCTTTTATTGCAATCCATCTATAGCTCCTCATGTGCAAATAGCCGTAGAAGTCCTGTACTTTCAACTGCATCACTGTCCAGGAAATATGTGATATTCTCTAGTCATCACAAATGTAGCTACAGACTAAAGAATACGCCCATCAATATTACGATCTTGCTTGTACAATCTTACCATTTCTATGTAATATGAAGAACTACCTAATGTATCTGTACAAAATATGTTAATTCATCTAGGACAGTGGTGCTCAACCTTTTTTGGCCCGAGGGCCGAACTTCAAATCAAGAAAAATCTCGAGGGCCGGAACACATGCATACAAAATTTCGATGTAAAACTTTTAACGTTTTTCTAGTAACAGTTAACATGGTGTTGGAAATGGAAAGAAAACGACAATATAAGAATTGTTGTACTCACCATTTGATGCACATTTTCTTAATGAGAAGTTTGTGTCTGTGTGGGGCTGAGGGGGCTGTCAGCTCTGTGTGGGGCTGAGGGGGCTGTCGGCTCTGTGTGGGCCTGAGGGGGCTGTCGGCTCTGTGTGGGCCTGAGGGGGCTGTCGGCTCTGTGTGGGGCTGAGGGGGTTGTCAGCTTTGTGTGGGGCTGAGGAGGCTGTCCGCTCTGTGTGGGGCTGAGGAGGCTGTCAGCTCTGTGTGGGGCTGAGGGGGCTGTCGGCTCTGTGTGGGCCTGAGGGGGCTGTCGGCTCTGTGTGGGGCTGAGGAGGCTGCCTGCGGTGTCCTGCGGAGGAGGAGAGGATAGGGTGGTATTGCGCCGTAGTAATTATAGGCTGAGGACGGAGGCTGCCCGCGGAGGGAGAGGATCGGGTGGTATTGTTACAGACCGTTATACTAGTATCGGCACTCGGCAAGTAAGTAGTCCCGCGCATACACCCGCGTGTGCTGCGTATTCAGCCCCGGGTAGCGCTGGGATAGTTAGAAAGCCTTGCTCATTGGTTACTGCAGGAACCTTCCTCCAATAGGAATCAGCCTGATTCCTATTGGAGGAAGGTTCCTGCAGTAACCAATGAGCAAGGCTTTCTAACTATCCCAGCGCTACCCGGGGCTGAATACGCAGCACACGCGGGTGTATGCGCGGGACTACTTACTTGCCGAGTGCCGATACTAGTATAACGGTCTGTAACAATACCACCCGATCCTCTCCCTCTGCAGGACACCGTCGCGCGGGCCACATAAACTGGCCTCGCGGGCCACAAATGGCCCGCGGGCCTTAGGTTGGGCACAGCTGATCTAGGAATAGCTGAGAGATAACTTCAGGAAATAGTTTTGGCAAATTTTATATCTTCGTTTAAAGGGGGATATTTGGATGGTTGGATCCTTTTCTTGCATTGAAGGACATCCATGGCTATATTCACTAGGTATTTCCTGACAGTGTTGATCCAGGGATGTTATCTGATTGTCATCTGTGTAGTAAATCCGTAGATGTAGCTGTGTTAGATGGGTCCTGCTCTTGTCCAACTCTGGTGATACACATAAATCAGCAGTATAATGCTAAGCAATTTTATTGGATTCGGAGACCGAGTAATAATAAATATAACATTAACATTATACCTTCTACCAATATGTCTAACAGATAGGTCATAGCATCTGAACTCACAGTTATGGCAATAATGGGATACCAACAGTTGCTTGCAAAGGAATGCAATAGAAAATTACACCTCCAATGTCTCTGGAAAGATTTTGGCACAAAGAAGCAACCGAAATTCCAGAGATGTCAAATCCCAAAAATCACAGTAAATCGTTAAATGCGCTATAAATGACAAATGTATAAATGGTCTGTTATAATAAAACTCAGATAAACATTTAAGCTTATTTCCCTAAACATTGGCCAATGCTAATCTAAGTAGTAGGCCAGCAGTTGGTGCTCATTTATAAAACAGTATTTGTAATCCACAAGGGGCTTTACTCAGAAGAGCAGCAGCTGGAAGATGGCTTTTTTCCCTTTATCTCCCCAGACAGTTCAGTTCTGTGTGTGGAAAACTGTAACCCCTCAGATCTCTCAGCTCAGGCTCACTCTCCCAGTTTCTAGCACGTTCTCTGTTCTCTGAGCTAAGACTTTCTCTCATTGGCTACAAAATCTGCACAGTAAAAGTAGATATGTCGCGAACCTCCGATTTTTGGTTCGCGAACTTCCGCGGAAGGTTCGCGACCGCAATAGACTTCAATGGGGAGGTGAACTTGGAAAACTAGAAACACTTATGCTGGCCAGAAAAGTGATGGAAAAGATGTTTCAAGGTGTCTAACACCTGGACCCCCAAGTGGCGGAGTGGGATACATGCCAAAAGTCCCGGGGAAAAATCTGGATTTGACGCAAAGCAGCGTTTTAAGGGCAGAAATCACATTTAATGCTAAATTACAGGCCTAAAGTTCTTTAAAACGTCGTGCACGTGTATACATCAATCAGGGAGTGTAATTAGAGTACTGCTTCACACTGACACCCCAAACTCACTGTGTAACACACCGCTAACAGCTGTTCATGTAGTGACGGCAGTGGTGGACTGCTGCGCACCATGGCGAGGATTGCTCTTCCTCACTCAGTGATGTCTGGTTAGGTAATGTCTGTCTGCCTTATCAACTTTCAATGGTTCTTTCTCTACCATTGTTAAAGCTTACATCTATTTTTTTTACATTACATTTTTTACTTGCTGTTCAGTACCTGCAACGAGAATCTATTATGGAGGTCAAGCCTGTCATTGTGACCACTGACCATGGGTAATGGCCGGGGAATCCTTCCTGGTGTGATTCCGGTCCGAAGTTGTAGCCTAACAAACGGCGGCTACTACCACACATCCAGGCAAGGAGGGCAGCAGGCATGGCATGCCCGCCTCGAGGTAGTGACCAAAAATAACAATACAGGACTTTTGAGGCTTTTGAGGCCCTAATGTAATGAATCTACTTTAAATCCTTTAACGAGAATCAGTTATGGAGGGCAAGTCTGCCATCCATTCAAGTGAATGGTAAGCACTGACTGCCAGGTATAATACAATGTGCAGTCACAGATGCAGTGAAAGGTATGCAGTGACTGCAAACAGCCGTTTGTGTAGTGACGGCCATGCTGGACTGGTGCGCACCATGACGAGAGTGCAGGTGATGGTGGCTTTACAGCCCATATGGTCGCCCGGCTGATGTAGCTGAATGACAGAACAGTGACTGTCCAGCTGATCAAATTTGGTCTGACCACAATTAAGCAACGACCTTATTATCTTTGGTGTTCCACCCCCACCCGAGACACTCATATAGCCGGCGGTAGGTATATGCAGTGAGGTGGGTTCACTCAACACAAAAGGTAGTTATATGCAGTGAGATGGGTTCACTGAACACAAAGGTAGGTATATGCAGTGAGGTGGGTTCACTGAACACAAAAGGTAGTTAGATGTAGTGAGGTGGGTTCACTGAACACAAAAGGTAGTTAGATGAAGTGAGGTGGGTTCACTGAACACAAAAGGTAGTTCGATGCAGTGAGGTGGGTTCAATGAACACAAAAGGTAGTTATATGCAGTGAGGTGGGTTCACTGAACACAAAGGTAGGTATATGCAGTGAGGTGGGTTTACTGAACACAAAAGGTAGTTAGATGCAGTGAGGTGGGTTCACTCAACACAACAGCTAGGTATATGCAGTGAGGTGGGTTCAATGAACACAAAAGGTAGTTATATGCAGTGAGGTGGGTTCACTGAACACAAAAGGTAGTTAGATGCAGTGAGGTGGGTTAACTCAACACAACAGTGTTCACTGAAAACAAAAGGTAGTTAGATGCAGTGAGGTGGGTTCAATGAACACAAAAGGTAGTTATATGCAGTGAGATGAGTTCACTGAACACAAAGGTAGGTATATGCAGTGAGGTGGGTTCACTCAACACAAAAGGTAGTCAGATGCAGTGAGGTGGGTTCACTGAACACAAAAGGTAGTTAGATGCAGTGATGTGGGTTCAATGAACACAAAAGGTAGTTAGATGCAGTGAGGTGGGTCCGCTGAACACAAAAGGTAGTTAGATGCAGTGAGGTGGGTTCACTCAACACAAAAGGTAGTTAGATGCAGTGAGGTGGGTTCACTGAACACAAAGGTAGGTATATGCAGTGAGGTGGGTTCACTCAACACAAAGGTAGGTATATGCAGTGAGGTGGGTTCACTCAACACAAAGGTAGGTATATGCAGTGAGGTGGGTTAACTCAACACAAAGGTAGGTATATGCAGTGAAGTGGGTTCACTTAACACAAAAGGTAGTTAGATGCAGTGAGGTGGGTTCACTCAGCACAAAGGTAGGTATATGCAGTGGGGTGGGTTCACTCAACACAAAGGTAGGTATATGCAGTGAGGTGGGTTCACTCAGCACAAAGGTAGGTATATGCAGTGAGATTGGTTCACTGAACACAAAGGTAGGTGTATGCAGTGATGAGGTGGGTTACCTAAACACAACAGGTACTAGGTATATGCAGTACTGGGTATTACAATGTGCAGCTCCCTGTCACACACACAGGTAGTCACTGAATGTGCTGGGCTGCTGGCAGTGGCACACACACAGTATGAATTATCAAGGCTGTCTATGCAACACAAGTGTCAGTTTGACACACAGAAGAAAAAATAATAGATCACACAAACAGGATTAGCTCTGAAAAGAGCTGTTGATGGGTGCTATTAAAGCAATAAGATTCAGCCAGGAGCAAGCTAACAAGCCAAGAGCCTAACTAATCTTTTCCTAGTAGAAACAATCTGCAGCAGCTCACCCTATTCTGACTATAGCAGGCACACGAGTGAGTGTAATGGCCGCCGGAGCCTGCCTTATATAAGGTGGGGAGTGGCTCCAGGGCTGAGTGTAGCCTGATTGGCTACAATGTGCCTGCTAACTGTGATGTAGAGGGTCAAAGTTGACCCTCATAGAGCATTATGGGGCGAATTGAACTTCCGGGAAAGTTCGCCTTCGCCGGCGAAGGCGAACCACCTAAAGTTTACCTGGAACTGTTCGCCGGCAAACCGTTCGGGCCATCTCTATATAAAAGCTGCTCTCCTATTGGTGAGAGGGATTCTCCACCTAGATGTAGGACGGAAAACTGCAAACAGCAAAGTATGCAAATATATTTAGCAGTGGGCCCTGATACTGTGTCTAGACTAGATCTGATTGTGGCGTGGGTAGCAGAAGCCTGAATGCTCCTTGTCAGATGTGGTCTGACACCAGGAGCCATGGAGAATGCTTCTGATGTTGGACCATGGAGCGTAAAGAGTAAAAGATCTAAAAGGCTTCTGCAAAAATGTACATATGCATATGGCAGTTGTTTACAACTAGTGCTCTAGTCATAACAGATTAGTTAAATCTAAATGTTGTTTCTGTTTGTTCATAGACACATTCATTTTTAACATTCTCATAGGCATAACCATTTCCTGATATTGATTGTCCTGGGAATATCATTTAAATATGATAAAATATGTCATGGTTGCATGACCTCTTAAATGATTTGCTGAAGGTCAGCATTGCTTAATAAGACAAAATCCAATATACTGAAATATAACAGACAGCTCATTGCCAGTTTTTTTCCAGTATGAGAACTCAGTCAGACAACCGTGGGAAGTACCCATAGTACAGAATACATTTCCAATGAATCACAGCAAATGTACTGTCTAACTCTGTTTCATCCTGATAGGCTAGCCTTCATATATACACAAACTCACATTTTTAATTACATTTTTTAAACAACATTTTTCATTTTTGTAATTATTTTCCTTTTTATCTTTATCTGCACAGCTGCACCCCTCCCAGATATGCACATCACTATCGACAACACTACCATCCACACTACCTTCCAAGCCTGCTGCCTAGGTGTCACCCTGGACTCTGCACTTTCCTTTGCACCTCACATCCAAAGTATTGCCCGATCCTGCAACTTCCCCTTCGCAACATCTCCAGGATCTGCTCCTGTCCACTGACACCAACAAACTCCTCATCCATGCCCTTGTCATCTCCCACCTAGACTATTGTAATTCCCTTTTTTCAGACCTCCCCTCTAATCGTATTGCCCCCTTCAATTGGTAATGAATGCAGCAGCCAGACTGATCAACTCCTCCCATCTCCGCCTCCCCAACTCCTCTCTTTTAAGCCAAACTACACATTAACTGGCTCCCCATCTGCTTCAGGATCAACTTAAAAATTCTGTGCTTGACCTACAAATCGGTGCACAGGACCTGCCCAACCTAAATCTCTGATCTTGTCCACAGGCACACCCCAGCCCTCCCCCTCTGATCCTCCAATGACCTGCACCGGTTCGCACCTTGCATATCTCACTCACATGTATGATTGCACGACTAGGGCTGCCCCTACTCTCTGGCACTCGCTCCCACTAGCCATCAGACTTGCCCTCATCTTTAATCGCATCAGTGGCTACAGTAGCCAAATCGTGATCACTCTGGGAATCTCAGTGAAATCGCAGCACCGCCGCAATTTGGTAAATCATGGGCACTTTGAGATTGCCATAAAGTGCTTGTAGTGGGTCCCAGGCCTTCAAATGGCTTTAAATTTTGCTGTTTCTGTCTTTGTTGTAGTGATGTATCCCCTTCTTATAATGAAAAAGGAAGGCCATTCTCCCAGATGGGGGCACAGACAGCAGTAAAACTTTCAAATAATTTTGTAGCCATTTTCCACACAGCCCATATCTAGATTACAAAATGTGTTTGAAATGGGCTTAAAGTGGATCCGAGACAAACCTTTGCTGCCTTCATTTGTATGCCCCTACATATAGTTAATTGGGCATTCTTCACCCCAAATGCTTTTTTTTATTTTATTTATTACCTAATTGCATAGAAATGAATGTATCCATGCCACCATCTCCTCCAGCGCTTAGGCATTCTGAGTCCCATGCTGCAAGTGCTTATGGGAGCTCAGCCTGGGGAGGAGGAGGCTTTTGCTGAAGCATGCGCGAGATTTCAGGGGCATGGGGCGGAGAGGGGAGTGGAGTTTTCACAGGCTGAGGGGTGGAGATGCAGAGCAGCTTGCCTGTGTAATGTTGACAAGCAGAATATGGCTGCTCTCATTTGATCAAAGGAAGAAATAATCATATACCTCAACAGTGTAAGCTTGCAAGGGCAGGGACCTCCTCCTAGTGTTTCTCATACTGCTGTAATGTAACATATGCCCATGTACCAACTTTCGAGATATCTCAAACTACAAATTAACTGTGTATGCATTTGTGTTTCTACTATTGAATGTCATGACTGTACAGTGTCTTGAATTTCCTATGTATATTTGTTCCCCATTATTTGTTTTGTATTATGTACAGTTCTACAGAAGATGTTGCCGCTATATAAATAAAAAATAATAATAATACTGTTGAAGCTGTTTGCAGCTAGATTTACTGTGTAAACTATCTAAACTTTAGATAAGATATGTAGACAAGTTGCTTGTTATAGTTAGTTTTTCATCTCAGATCCACCTTAAGCAGTATCTTATGTAGGGAAAATAGTGCCTAGGGAAAGCACTGAAGCTGCACACTGGGGGAGAACAAGTTAGTGACAAGGGCACAACTGGAATTGGGAATGTTCAACCTAAAGTATGGCACCTTTATTGTAAAGCAAGGACAATATCAACATGCCTTACCCACTAATCACTCTGCAAGTACACTCATACATGGGAGTACAAATGGCGTCCTGCAAAAAGTGATGATAAAAGTGTGTATATATATATATATATATATATACACATATATGTGCGCTATCACAAAAATATGTATGCCACAAGTAAAAAATGATAAAATAGTGTCTCTAAATAGACTCACAACATTCTATATCCGAGCAATAAGCTAAAAGATATATCTAGGAGGAATAAAGTCTCTCCAAAAAACTCCCAGTTCCACTTTATGGCTACAGGAAGAATGGATTCCAGCTTTCTTGCATAAAACAATGTCTCCAGTCCTCTATTTCATACCACGGATATGTAGCTGATAGAGTGGAGGGTAATGCCTTAAATCAATAAGGAGTGTATATCACCTGTCGTTTCTCCGCTATGGCTCCTCTAACTTTGCCTCCGCCAGATCGCCGTCATACAGGATAGCATGAATCAGATACCCGACCTTCCGGCTACAACGTCACAACTCTCACTCCTCCACAGTCTCGCGAGTGTATGACACTATGCGTTCCAGCTAGGTTCAAGATCCGGGTTTCCTGCGTTCCACAGGCGTCTGTAGTATTTCCTTGTTCGCCAGAGATTATAAAGGATAATATGAACTTATCCAGTGTATTCCTTCAGATGATAATAAGACCTCCTGGTTAGATACCTCAGTAGTCTATAGATACTGATTCTGATGAAGACAAGTGACGTTGTCGAAACATGTCAATCAAAGTGAGTCTGAAGGGGCGCCCTATAGACTACTAAGGTATCTAACCAGGAGGTCTTATTATCATCTGAAGGAATACACTGGATAAGTTCATATTTTCCTTTATAATCTCCGGCGAATAAGGAAATACTACAGACGCCTGTGGAACGCAGGAAACCCGGATCTTGAACCTAGCTAGAACGCATAGTGTCATACACTGGCTGGGAGTGGCGATACGACATCACAGAGGTACTCTCGCGAGACTGTGGAGGAGTGAGAGTTGTGACGTTGTAGCCGGAAGGTCGGGTATCTGATTCATGCTATCCTGTATGACGGCGATCTGGCGGAGGCAAAGTTAGCGGAGCCATAGCGGAGAAACGACAGGTGATATACGCTCCTTATTGATTTAAGGCATTACCCTCCACTCTATCAGCTACATATCCGTGGTATGAAATAGAGGACTGGAGACATTGTTTTATGCAGGAAAGCTGGAATCCATTCTTCCTGTAGCCATAAAGTGGAACTGGGAGTTTGTTGGAGAGACTTTATTAATCCTAGACATATCTTTTAGCTTATTGCTCGGATATAGAATGTTGTGAGTCTATTTAAAGACACTATTTTATCATTTTTTACTTGGGGCATACATATTTTTGTGATAGCGTACATATATGTGTATATATATATATATATATATATATATATATATATATATATATATACATATATATATATATATATATCATCACTTTTTGCAGGACGCCATTTGTACTCCCATGTATGAGTGTACGTGCAGAGTGATTAGTGGGTCAGGCATGTTGATATTGTCCTTGCTTTACAATAAAGGTGTTGTTTTATCTGCTATAGAGTGATTTATATGAATATATTTTTATCACCAGCGCGCCTATAGAATTTAAATTTGTGGAGCAATTAATTGGTGGGAGTAGGGGTTAACCCACGTCAATTAGGCAGCAGCAGGTGGGAAGTGGAACCCATTTTTTTCGTATTTTTGAAAGTATTTCTCAGAGACGTAGTAGCAGCGCCATCTAGTTATTGTTATAAAGTATGGCACCACCAGTATGATTGAAGTATGGCAACAGGTCAGTCATACCGCAACATATAAATAACTTATTCTCAAAAGAGCAGCCAGGCACCACTTTCTGATCCTGGCTCTGAATAAAATAAAGAGCTGTACTATTATCAAGAAGTGGCTGTATCTAACTAGAGGCGAGTGTGAGCGCAGCAAGCAGAAATGATAACTCAGGAGCAAGTTAAAGTACACTGAACCACAAAACATTAACTGTTATACAATCCATATAAACTGCTGCTTCAGAGTGTATGTGGGGAAGGGGAGTTCCTGTTGAAGTACAAATAACAGCATGGAAGCTGTCTAGATCCAGAGGTTTGCTTTAATTTCTCTTTGTTGCATGGCTAGATCCCTTAATTTTGTTAGAAGAAATTTAGCAAAATTTTTAAATACATTTTCTTTGTAGGATTAAATGGATTTTCCTTATGTAACATTAAGTGAAGTCTGTTGTATATGAGATACTATGTAAAGTACTTTGCTGCGATACTCAGAAATACTTAACTTTTATGATCCGTTGAATGACTGGAATCACATTCTTTTAGTAAAAAGTTACTGGAAGTGACAGACAAAACCCAGGAACAAAGTATATTGTGTTTAACTAAAATCAAAGGCAACCCCAGTGGCCATCTAAGTTATGAAGCACATATGATTATTGGTAAAGAAATGAAGAAATCTATTTCTTAATATCAGCTGATCACATGGAACTTTCACTGATATTTCACTGATATTTATAAAGAAACCTGATAACTGTTGCATAAAATGAATAACAATAAATAGGTGAGGATTCGGGAAATCCGTATTTAACCTCTTGATGACTGCAGTGCTAAACCCCCCTAGTGACCAGGCCATTTTTAGTGAAATAGGCCACTGCAGCTTAACCTATCTTGGTTCCTGGACGTAGAAACTACCGGCCGCGGATTCGGTAGCCACGGAATCAATGTATCGGGCTATGGTGCCCGATCACTGATTCCTCTCCCCCACTGAAAAAGCGACAGCTTCTCTCGGAAGCTGTGCTTTTTCTGGCCGTTCCCTCCCCGATGCGTCACTTCAAGCGTGTGTTACGCTTAGAGTGACGTCATGTAAACAAACTCATGGCTGCCATCTTGTGGCCAAAAAGTAAAACTACAACTAAAAAAGTAAAACTACAACTAAAATTAAAAAAAATTAAAAACAACACACAATTACATTATAAAACTATACTTTACATCCCACCCTCCCCAAAATACCCAAATAAAATGTTTAATATAAAAAAACAACAACATTACAATAAAAAAAAACATGTAAATATTTACCTAAGGGTCTAAACTTTTTAAATATCAATGTAAAGATGAAATATTTCTATATTTTTTTTATTTTAAACTTGTAAATAGTGATAGATGCAAAACGGAAAAAATGCACCTTTATTTCCAAATAAAATATTGTCGCCATACATTGTGATAGGGACATAATTTTAACGGTGTAATAACCGGGACATATGGGCAAATACAATACGTGAGTTTTAATTATGGAGGCATGTATTATTTTAAAACTATAATGGCTGAAAACTGAGAAATAATGATTTTTTTCCGTTTTTTTCTTATTCTTCCTGTTAAAATGCATTTACAGTAAAGTGGCTCTTAGCAAAATGTACCCCCCCAAAGAAAGCCTAATTGGTGGCGGAAAAAACAAGATATAGATCAGTTCATTGTGATAAGTAGTGATAAAGTTATAGGCTAATGAATGGGAGGTGAACATTTCTCAAGTGAAAACGACGGAACGCGAATGGGTTAAAGGCCAAGCTGCAGGGCCGCACAACACAGCACACAAGTGATTATTCCCCCCTTTTCTCCCCACCAACAGAGCTCTCTGTTGGTGGGGTCTGATCGCTCCCCCTGTGTTTATATTTTGTTTTACAAATCTTTTTATTGGTTTTTTTTTAATAAAAATTGCTATTCCTTTAAATTTTATCCCTCCCTCCCTCCAGCCGGCCAATCATGGCGATCGGCTGTCATAGGCTTCTGCCTATGAGAGCCGATCTCTCTCTTGTCCCCTAGGGGGACAGCCATCTCACACGGCTGTCCCCAGTACAGCGCTGCTGCCGATCGCAGCGCTGTACATATAAATAGACGGCGATCACGCCGTCTAACAGTCTCCCGAGCGGCGATCGCCGCTCGGAGACTGAAGGCAGGGCGGAGCTCCGCCCCCCAGACAGGAGATGCGCACGCAGCCTGTGCGCGATCTCCTGCATTAGCTGGCCCCAGGACTTTACGCCGATCGGCGTTACGTGGCCCTGAGGCTGCCGCCGCGGCCACGCCCATCGGCGTGACACGGTCGGCAAGAGGTTAAGTGAAACATTGAAAAAACAAAGGAGTATCTAGGAAATATTGGGAAAAAGAGCAGTCTATTAGATTTCATTAACTGAGTTATTTCTAGCATTTCCATTGATACACATATGCCTTTTTATAACTAAAATATATTATAATGAAATCATCATTTAACATTGGCTGCATCGACCTTTTTGCGTAAAATAGAATATAAAATGATACTTAGGGCCTGATTTACTAAATCAACAGATTACCTGGTGCAAACCGTCAGGTTAATTTGCTCTGGGTACACTGTAACCAAGTGGAATATTACTGTATCCTGCCCAAGGTGTGTAGAGAAACACAACTTGCTACAGCTCTCTGCTCTCTATTATCATAATCAGCTCCATTGAAATAAACAGGGAATCATGCACGAGAGTATGCGTTTACTTGTTCCTTGCCAGACATTGCCCTGCCTTGGTGACCAGGTACCTAAATTATTTTTCAGAAAAAAAAACATCAGCATGATGGCAAGATGCTCTTCTTCTTCTTCTTTTGTTTTGTTTTAACTCTGTGCAAATGCCTACATGTGTGCATGTGCAGTGTGTAAAAAAGGGGGATTTGAACAGTTATACAGATCTCTTCCTGCGTAGCTGTATTTACTGCAGTGGCAGCTACTCCCCTTCCCCAAAGGTTTAAGGCTGTGGTAAATGATGTATTGTACACAATAGTCTATGCCAGCTAGGACTTTTGGCACAAAGAACAAACTAAAGAGATGTTATGTTTTGGAGAAGAAGGCCACTAGTCTAACAAAGAGGAGGGCTTAGGTCCCTTTTACACTTAAAGGGAACCTGAAGTGAGGAAAATTATTTAAAATAAAGACATGACGTAGCTGCAAATGAATATTACATACTAACCTCACTATGATTTCCTCTCAGAGGCTCACCATTTTCTTATTACAGTGACCCCTTCCAGTTATGACAATACTTTGTCAGAACTGAAATATACTAGTTGCTGACAGTTATATATCAGCAGCTGTGAGTTATAACTGAATGTGCAAGGTAATGTCCATGTTTCCCTATGGCTCAAGTGGGTGATATTACAGTTTAACAGTGTGCTGACCAGGAAGCTGTTATGGGGTAATAGCCATTTTTAAAATAGAGGAAGGAAAAATACATTGATCACAGTGGACAAATGGGACGCAGGAAAGGAGAAAGAGATTGAGGAGTAGACTACACAGGACATATGTTTGACATGGGTATGGTTATTTTGACTTTTTATTTTCGGATCAGGTTCTCTTTAGTGCGTTAGTACGCGTTTTTTTCCATAGCAATGCATTGTGAAAAAGATTTCAGTTAAAACGCGTATAGTGGGAACTGTGCCATAGGAAAACATGGGCAATACCTTCAAAATCAGTTTTCTTTCAGTTTAACTGAGAGCAACTGATTAAGTGTAAAAGGGGCCTTACCCTGCCGGTTTACTGACAAGCTCAGATGTTCAGAGTAAGGCCTCGTTCCCACTATACGCGCTGCCGTGCACATTTCAGTAGCGCGTGTAGTGTGCGACACGCAAGAATGGTAGAAGTATATAGACAGCACTTCTGCTGTTCCCATCATATGTGCTGCGCAGTAATGGGATGTGCTATCGTACTGCTACATGCATTTTTCAGAAATCGCAGCGCTGACCCATTCACTATAGTGAATGAGATCAGCAGGGCAGTGCATAGCACCGCGGATGGTGTGCGATCGTATGCGTTGCATTCCGATCACATGGCTATCTGCGCTAAATCATGTGAACGAGGCCTAAGAGTTGTGAAGCAGTGTTGTACCAGTAACTGCAAATGCATACCTTTTTCTTTATAAGTCTACAGTATACGGGCTTTTAAGCAAGCCAGACTTAAAAGTCAACTAAGAGACTATCAACTCTTTGATCCAGGTAAAGGAGTTTTGCAATGTTATGGTTTGGAAAAATGGCCATTTGCACTAGGTCATCTTCATGAGGTAGTCAAAGAGCTCAAATTATCAGCACTCCCTCATTCCTGAAAACATTTCAGTGGTTAGAAAGATCATGTCATGTAAGAGTTAATAGAGTTTGGTGATAAGGTCTCAGGTAGTATTAGCCAAAGCCTCAGCAAAGCAATATCACTTTGTGTTAGCGTAAACTGTTGGACTGAAATTAGATTTATCGATGGTTCAGCAGACAAATATAAGCAGTCATTTTATAGGGTAAAGTTAGGATTAGGAATTGTTGAAAGTCCAGTGCTAGTACATTCATGCCGAAAGATTTACAGTTACTATAGTATATTATAGCAAAATATTTTCAACCAAAGTATGTAAGTCCGCAGAGTACCTGTCTCTATATTTAAAGAAAACTGAGACATTATTGTCGCAGTTGGCTGATGGTGTAATGGTTAAGGGTTCTGCCTCTGACACAGGCGACCAGGGTTTGAATCTCGGCTCTGCCTGTTCAGTAAGCCAGCACTAATTCAGTAGGAGACCTTTGGCAAGTCTCCCTTACACTGCTACTGCCAATAGAGCGCGCCTTAGTGGCTGCTGCTCTGCTCTGGCGCTTTGAGTCCGCAAGGAGAAAAGCGCAATATAAATGTTATTTGTCTTGTCTTGTCTTGTTTGTCATTATGTATGGGAGTTGCAGTATCATGACTGCTCTACAGTGGAAATATTCTTGAACAGTTTTGCACAACGCCAGACAAACAAGGGGGATGACTTACCTGGTGGCTGCCCAATACTTGCCCTCGGTTGCACAGTTATTTTATATGAGTAGGATAGTTAAAGCTTTACAGTAATATAACAATAAAAAAAGAAGTTGAAATTAAGAAAACGGTATTTAACTACACTTCTCTGTACTTTATATTTCTAAGATCCTTATCTGTTTAGTAACAGTGGCAAGCTATTCTGTATACCACAGAATTAAATACATGTATACAATCTTTGATGCATGCAACTCAAAGCTTGTTTTTTCAGATTACCTTTGACCCCAGACTGATACCCAATTGATCTTCAAGAAAGATGTTATTTTCTCCATTAAGATAACAGTGTTTGAAGTCAGGTAATGTTGCAAAGAAAAGTAGATTGCCAAACATATTATATTTAGATTTAAGCTAATTTTACTCAGGAAGGAATTATCATGCAAGCAAATAATACCTTATGCTTTAGTGAATTTGGCCTGTTCTGAAGCTTTGATATTGCAGCACTGAGAAGATTCAGGAAGTATTTTGTGACTATTTGTGTTTGTTTTGTCACTCCTGGGATCCAAAACAATTTGTTCACAGTGGTCCCAGAATTTATATTACTTTAACTCATTAAACCACTGCGACCATGACACTTTGGTCTTTGTAAGTAACTGACCTTTTATGCTATTACTAAATCACTAATGGTTATTAGGTTAAATTCCTTTAACATGAAACGTTTAAAAAAAATGTTACAGTGTTATTGTACTTAAAAAAAAAAAAAAAAAAAAAAACCTAAAAATTAATCTCCAATCAGTAATGGAGGATACCTGTTTTACTGATTTTGCTTTCAGTCTAAAATACCAAATTTTTCAGTCAATGTTTAATGAACCAGGAGAAAAGAACCTAAAGGCTGATTCACATCATGCAATTTTCCTGTCATATTGACAGCAGGTTGATAGATAATTTCCTGTATGTCTGATCTGCTCCTGTTTGAGAACAAGCTTGATTGTTTTTGCAGTGCTGATCTGAAAATTGATCCTTTTCTTGATCAGGAACAGAGCGAACATGCCAGAAGTTATTTATCGACCCGTCGATCTGACAGGAATTGCATCATGTGTACCAGCCTGTAAATCTGTATCCAATGTTTGCATATGTGCTTCAACAGAGATATGCTTATGGGTTAAGAAGGTCAGTAAAAGCAGTATTTATAGCTTCAAAACATTACTGAAGCAGAGATCAGCACATAATGCAGATAGTTTACTATCAGCAGCACAGCGTAACAACTTTTACTGTACTGTGCTGTACTGCCTGTACCTTAAAACTAGTGCAAAATAAGTAATGCTAGTACATTGAATTATTGATTAGGGACTAATGTTATGCTACTTTTAAGGCACAATTACACTTTATTGCACTACAGAAGATGGATATAAATTATTTTAAAATGCATATCTTTAAAGTTCACCTGATAATACATTGACCTGCCTGTGAGTGATGAGAATAATACATGTTTAGCGTGTATACACCTATGATACCCCTTTTTCAGGATAGACATGCTTTCCAAGCATCCCAACGTAGTTTGACTGGTAAAGGAGTAGTCAATCACACATGAGCATAAGTACCGTATATTCCGGGTAACAATTCTGTAAGGTACCAGTCAGGGAGTTACCTGAGAGAAGCAAAGAAGTGAGGAGCAAAGAAGAAAGGCATCTATTGGTACCTAATTTATTGCAAAACATTTAATATGTAATTGAGCAACCACATAACTATGGAAAATAATAACTGATCTGGTCCCATGATGACTACAGTTCCCGTCTTTCAATCAAATGCCATCACCTAGAAAAAGGGATTGTGCTTGCAGGCAACGGGAGGAATCTGCATCTGCTTCAGAATTGGAAATAGATCAAGATTTTCAGTCTGTTGCAGTCACAAAAATGTTCTCTGGGTTGAGTTGCTAAGCTCCGGCTCAAAAGGCCCTATCCACTGCATTCCATATACCGTACTCAGCTTCCAGGATGAACAGCAAATCTGACAACATTGTAGAAAATTTAGCTACCATTAATTACTGGTGTCAGAAGCTGAGATACACATGACAATGTTGACTTACTTTACATTTTTTTTCTGCCTGGACTTTTTTTTTTTAAGTAGAGATGGGAGACCAGGGTTATAATCCTGGCTAGAGTCAGTACCTATTCAGTAAGGAGTTCAAGGCAAGACTCCCTAACACTGCAGGGTGGCCTCTTGAGCGCGTCCCAGTGAGGTGGCTCTTGAGCGCTTTGAGTCCACTTTAATGTGACCTGTAACACCACATTAAAATACAAAATTACAATCTAAACAAGGGAAAATGTTTGTTCAAAGTCTAGTTCACCCTGGGAAGGGATGTGGATGAGGGCAAGTATGGGAAAGCTGCAGGCTGTCTGTGGTAAGGACTTGACCATCTGTGTTCTGTTGCAGCAGTAAGTGTGCATTTTTATATTGTAAAACTAAATATTTTGCTAAACTTTAAGTTACTTTGCCTTTCAATTTCAGGACTAGGTAACTTTTTTTTTATTAGATAACTTAAATGTGTCATGCTCCTAATATTAAAAAACCTTAAAAATATCTGAGACCAGACCATCTGTACCTTACTACTCATGCATTGGACTACATATAATTATGTATTTATATAACACAGACATCTTCAGCACTTTACATAGTGTGTATAGTGTCCTTCAGGGTATTTATCAATCTAATGCCTGCCATAGTCATAACATTGTCTTATGTTCATCTTCCTATTGCAATCTAAGGCTATTTGTGTATGTGTGTGTGTGTGTGTGGGGGGGGGGGGGGGGGCAGAGGGGGATTAACCTGTCTGTATGTTTTTGGTATGTGGAAGGAAACTGGAATGCCCAGAGGAAACCTGAGAGGGTTCTCCCAAGGGTAGCACTTCAAGGCTTTGTGCAGCGGATATTATCTAGCAACCAAAGGAAAAGGTCAAAACATTTTAGAGACACATCACTACTACTTTGGTAAGTATGATGAAAAGACACAGGTATTTGTACATCTTATTCATTTTGAATGGAGAAATGTTTACTACCTACTGTTAAAGGATACCAGAGCCCAAATGAAGATGAGTAACGGAGGGAGCAGGCATGTATGGTGAGCTGTTGTGATGCTCACCGCTCCCCCATTCTCCTTTCTTCCCCCTCCAGTACCTGTAATTGCACTCCGGCCCCGTCTTCTGTTCGGCTTGATCGCGCATCAGTGCGCCTGCGCAGGCCGGGCTGCACGTGTACTACAGCACGCAACCATGGCTGGGAGCGCTCTGCACATGCATGTGACATCATGATGACATCATGTGCATACACAGAGCGCTCCTGGGTGCGGTTGTGTGCTGTAGTACGCGTGTAGCCCCGGCCAATGCAGTCGCACTGATGCACGACCAAGCCGACCGGAAGACACGCTCTGGTATCCTTTAAGCTGTATCTTGCAGTCATAAATTAAGATTACTCTTCACCACTATAAAGCAGAGGGAGTGGCTTTCAGTATGTTGCATGTAAGCTTTTCAAAACCCCTTTCCTGAACTGCGTCTGATTGAAGGATAGATGAAATTATTTTTTCATGTCAATCTCTTGTCATTTAACGACAGCAATACCATCTATTACATTTATATTCTTTCAGCTATTTTTTTTTTCTTTTTACAAAACAAAGGGGTTGCTTGTGCTTAGACCATTTTGCTATACTTATCCTAATTTTTGTTGTGGTTATTCTGATTAGTTTTGTTCATTGTATGCTTAGTTAAGTCAGATTTCTGTAAAGTTGCTGTGCTCAGGGGGTGCACAGCAATTTTACCAATATTAATGCTAGGGTAATGCATTGTATGCTCATTGGGTAAGTAGCGTAATGCGTGTTACCATAGCAACTCGTGGGCTACCCAGGTGATGTAGGTTTCCCTAATTTTGCAATGTTTGTTACTTTCTTGCCAGTAAAATTGATGTGTGCTACCTGCGTCTGGCAGCTTTACTGAAAGTTAGTGTATCAAGTCCATAAATAGTGGAACAAACGATGATTACTGATATATTCTAATTTTAAGTCAGAAGGTGGCCACATACCATACAGGTAGTCCCTGGGTTACGAACGCCCAACTTACGAACGACCCGCCGATACGAACGCCCGCTGACCCGCCGTGATGACGTCACACAGCCCGGGGACTACCTCTTGTGCCCCCTTTCCCAATGCAGAGTATGCGCAGCAGAAGTGATTACAAGTCTCACCTATTCCATGGTGGCTCCGGGCCAATCAGCAGCGTCCTCTCTCCCCTCAATGCTCTTCCCAGTGGCTTCCCTAGTGTCGCGTAATGACACAATCAAAAGGAGACCCCACGGCTCCTTCTGATTGCGTCATTACGCGATGGTACTAGTGAAGCCGCTGGGAGGAATGGTGAAGGGAGAGAGGATGCCGCTGATTGGCCCGGAGCCGCCATGGAATAGGTGAGACTTGTAATCGCTTCTGCTGCGCATACTCTGCATTAGGAAAGGGGGCACAGGAGGCACAAAGAGACACAAAGGGAGGCAGAGATGACACAGAGGGGGGACACTGGAAGCACAGGGGACAGAGAAGGCACAGCGTTCCGACTTAAGCATGGATTCAGGTTAAGAACGACCCTACAGTCCCTATCTCGTTCATTAACTGGGGACTACCTGTACAATGTTTTAAATACCATATATACTTGAGTATAAGCCAACCCGAGTATAGGCCGACCCCCCCCCAACTTTTACCTTAAAATATATGAAAAATTGATTGTCCCGAGTATAAGCCGGGGTGGGAAATGCCATAACCACACCACTCACAACCACGACCGGCCACAACCATACATGGGAAAAGCAGCATAAAATCGTCAGATAGCAATAATACCAGCCGGCTGCTGGTGCCCAAATTCTCTATTTAGCACATTATTTCCTAGACCTGTGTAATATTACCACCATCTCTCAGTCTGACAGTGACTGGCTGAATGCAAGGTTAGTATATAGTGGAGCTAATCTCCCCCCCCCCCCACCCCACGATATTCTTACCCCCTCCAGATCTCAGTGATCACTCAAACCTAAGTGCCTCCTCGTCCCCCGCCAAAAGCATGTGGATTAATGTAACGGCTACAATGTATGCAAGCACCACTGATCTCTGGCTGCAGCGCATATCATCTATGTCCCCTTAGTGCCCCAAAGTGCCTCCTTGTCCCCGTCATGTGTTTTCCGGCTGAGTCTGATACAATTTGTGGGTGCTGTGCCACGTGCATCTTTGTCACCCCCCCCCCCCCCCGATTCTCTCCCTTGAGTGTCTCCCCCAAGCCAGAGCAGACAGATTTGCTCTCTTACCAGTGCAGAGTCCAATCGTTATGAATAGAGGTCCCGCACGGTGTTCACTCACCGGGCCACGCTGGATGTAAGCGTCTCCTGTCTATGACGTCCTGCAGCAGTGGGAGTAATTAAAGGCGCCACTAGGGGCATCATATACAGGAGACTCCTACATCCAGCGTGGTCTGGTATGCATAACGATCGGACTCTTTACCGGTAAGAGCGCATATCGATCCGCTTTGGCTCAAGGGAGAGACTCGGGGGAGAGATTAGCGGGATGACAAAGATGCACGTGGCTCTGGGCTGATTTCGGAATCAGCCAAAACACATGGCGAGGGACAAGGAGGCACTCAGGGGTACTCGGGGCACTAAGGGGACATGGATGATATGCACTGGAGGGGAGGGGACTCGAGTATAAGCCGAGACCCCCACTTTTGTTCCACTTTTTTGGACCCAAAATCTCGGCTTATACTCGAGTATATACCATATTCAATATTCAATTCAATTTAAGAATTGCAATCAATTTTTCTGACTGATTGTAACATTTCAAAAATATGACCAATGTACCACACACATATGTTCAATTTCTCCCCAATTATGATAAAAATGCTTGGAAACTCTGAGAATATTGCTATTGTGTGTATATTAATAAATTGACAACCTAACACATACCATACAATCTTAAGTAAAATTTAAGAAAAATTTCCAGCATTCCGGACCAACAAAAATGTAAAAAAACTGGAAATCCAATCAGATTTTTCAGTCGAATGAAAAAAAAAAAGCTTTCGATTTTTTGAGGGACATCCGATCATATTTATCAAATTGCGGTAAGATCGGATCATTTTATTGTATCGTGTGTGGCCACCTTTATATGGATGAGCGAGATCAATTTAGCAAAAGCTGAAATCTTCCCAGAGTGTGATGGGAATCAGAATGTGTAAGCAGGGGTTAACTCGCCAAGCCATCACCTTCCTTCTGATACACTGCACACCGCTCTTCATCTTCTGACACTTCCCCCTTCTTAACCTGAACTTCCGCTGGGAAGGTGGAAGAGTTGGAACATCAAAAGCAGCGCTGAGCACATTAGAAGGGAGGCGGTGGCCTAAAAAAAGTTAATCAAACCAAACCCTGTGTATATTCTGGAATGATTTAGCTTATTGTGAAATTGATTTGGCAGCAGTGCATAGTTTGTCCATAACTCCCACCTTTCTTTAGGAGTATTTAGTTGCACAGTACAGAAGCTTTTGTTACTCATATTCAGAGCCGGGAGAAGGTCCTCCAGCACCCAAGGCTGAGACACCAAAGTGCGCCCCTCCATCCCTCCACCCCAGCCGTCACACACTGATTGCTATTAGACTAAGAGGCACCCCAGGGCCCCCAACACCTTAATCTCTAGTTATATGGCTTGTAGTCACTTCCATGTATATCCTTTTCTTATTCCTTTCTGCTTCAAACACAATTAGGAATGACAGCTGAATGAATTGTGCGTCCCCTCCTACACTGCGCCCTGAGGCTGGAGCCTCTCCAGCCTATGCCTCGGCCCGGCCCTGCTCATATTTTATGGAAGATGGATTCATTTTTTGGTTTAGGGACAGTATTGCTGTATCTGTGTATAAGTTGATTGATCTCCTTCTGAAGTTAACACATACCTTTTTTGCCACACCTATAATTGGATATATAATAGCAGTATACCTTTATCCATAATATGTTTTATATAAAAAATGCTGACAAATGACACTTTTGCATATCTGTCAGCTCCTCATCTGTCAGCATGACTAAACATATGGATTGGGATCTCCTCTTTACTTGGTCTCTTCCACCTGGCATGATATCTAACAGCCATTTCTTCTCTACACATTGCTGATGGAAGAGAAGAGACCCATTGAAGAGGTCGTTAATGGGCATGACTGATCATTCTTGAATGATTTCCACAGCGATCAGAAATGATCGAGATTGTATAGTTAATGGCCATCTTAAAAATATCAGGGTGACGAAATAATTTACAATGTGCAAATATTGACTAATTTGTTGTGCTGTTAAAAATCAGCCATTTTACTCATCATTATATTCAAATAAAGTTCCTCTTTAATGTTAGGCATTGTAGAAGAGTAAGGTTAGTGTGAGGCATAGGCTAGGGGGATGGATAGTGTAAGACAGAGGAGAGGTGGAGGCATTAATGTACAGGAACTCTCCTCACCCTTAAACTAACCTTCCCCTTAGCTTGTGCCTCACTCTAACCTTCCTCCTCTACAGCGGTGGCTCCAGGAAAAAAATTTGGGGGGTGATGCAGGTGCTGGATCTTTTCTAGGGGTGGCTGTGAACTAAATCAGGGGGCATGGCCAAAAACAAGGGTGTGATCAAAAGGGGTGTGTCTATGGGGCGGGTCTAGTGGGCGTGTATAGGTAATAAAGTTGCCCCAGTATAGGTAGTATAGTTCCCCAGTATAAGTAGTATAGCTGCCCCAGTATAGGTAGTATAACTGCCCTAGAATAGGTAGTATAGCTGCCCCAGCATAGGTAGTATCAGTGCTGATCGTAATGGAAAAAGCTACGCTTACGGATCATTACGCGTAATTTTACGCTATTACGCATTACGAAATTACGCTTACGGCATAGACATTCAATTTCGGTACATGCCTGTAATTACGCATTGCCCTTACGCAATTACGCGTAAGAATACCGTAATTCAAGTTGTTACGTTATAGGCTTACGCGTAAATTCCTACTAGCAATTAATGCGTAAGGTCATGCTGCCAAGCGGAAAAGTTGACGCATGGATCAATGTTAGGTAGCCGCCGACTTTAAGGGTTAATAGCAAAGCCCCCTTAAGTGCTAAGAGCCTCAAATTTGGAGAATATATTAAGGAGATCAGAAGGAATAAGAGGGAAATTTTTTTTTTCAAAAAGACCTTATAGTTTTTGAGAAAATCGATGTTAAAGTTTCAAAGGAAAAATAGATACATTTAAAAACCCGCCGACTTTAACGGTTAATAGCAAAGCCTGCTTAAAATTTAGAAACACCAAATTTACAGGGTATATTAAGGGGATCAGTGGGAATAAGAGGAAAATTTTTTTTTTCAAAAAGACCTTATAGTTTTTGAGAAAATCGATTTTTAAGTTTCAAGGGCAAAAATGTCTTTTAAATGCGGAAAATGTCAGTTTTTTTTGCACAGGTAACAATAGTGTTTTATTTTCATAGATTCCCCCAAGTGGGAAGAGTTTTACTTACTTCGTTCTGAGTGTGGGAAATATTAAAAAAAAAACGACGTGGGGTCCCCCCTCCCAGACCTCTTTAACCCCTTGTCCCCCATGCAGACTGGGATAGCCAGAATGCGGAGCACCGGCCGCGTGGGGCTCCGCACCCTGACTATACCAGCCCGCATGGTCCATGGATTGGGGGGTCTCGGAAGGGGAGGGGCAGCCAAGCTTTCCCCTCCCCCTCCGAGCCCTTGTCCAATCCAAGGACAAGGGGCTCTTCTCCACCTCCGATGGGCGGTGGAGGTGGAGGCCGCGATTTCCTGGGGGGGAGGTTCATGGTGGCATCTGGGAGTCCCCTTTAAAAAGGGGTCCCCCAGATGCCCACCCCCCCTCCCAGGAGAAATGAGTATAGAGGTACTTGTACCCCTTACCCATTTCCTTTAAGAGTTAAAAGTAAATAAACACACAGACACTTTGAAAAAGTATTTTAATTGAACAAAAAACATAACCACGAAAAAAGTCCTTTAATATTCTTAATTAACCATTAATACTTACCTGTCCCTTTAAAAGCCAGTTCCCACGCAATATCCTCGGAAATATACTAATCAGTTACAATGTAACAAAGCTATTACAATGTAACAACTTTGTTACTTTGTAACACCACCGCACCCGACGTCACTCGCCGCCACCGCCGCGTCTGCGCTGACCCGACAGAGCTCTGAGCTATATAGCTCAGAGCTCCCTAAGCATCTTTGTATTTGGGCTCCAAGGAGCCCCATTGGTCCTTAGCAGACCAATGGGGTTCCTTTAAATCAGAAGGAACCCCATTGGTCTGCTAAGGACCAATGGGGCTCCTTGGAGCCCAAATACAAAGATGCTAAGAGAGCTCTGAGCTATATAGCTCAGAGCTCTGTCGGGTCCGTGCGGGACGCTAAGTCCCCGCCGCCTCCCGCTGTCCTCCCCGCCTCTTCCACATGTCACCCACATGTCACCCACATGTGGGTGACATGTGGGTGACAGATGTGGGCGGGGCTGACAGCGGGAGGCGGCGGGGACTTGGCGTCCCGCACTGACCCGACAGAGCTCTGAGCTATATAGCTCAGAGCTCTCTTAGCATCTTTGTATTTGGGCTCCAAGGAGCCCCATTGGTCCTTAGCAGACCAATGGGGTTCCTTCTGATTTAAAGGAACCCCATTGGTCTGCTAAGGACCAATGGGGCTCCTTGGAGCCCAAATACAAAGATGCTTAGGGAGCTCTGAGCTATATAGCTCAGAGCTCTGTCGGGTCAGCGCAGACGCGGCGGTGGCGGCGAGTGACGTCGGGTGCGGTGGTGTTACAAAGTAACAAAGTTGTTACATTGTAATAGCTTTGTTACATTGTAACTGATTAGTATATTTCCGAGGATATTGCGTGGGAACTGGCTTTTAAAGGGACAGGTAAGTATTAATGGTTAATTAAGAATATTAAAGGACTTTTTTCGTGGTTATGTTTTTTGTTCAATTAAAATACTTTTTCAAAGTGTCTGTGTGTTTATTTACTTTTAACTCTTAAAGGAAATGGGTAAGGGGTACAAGTACCTCTATACTCATTTCTCCTGGGAGGGGGGGTGGGCATCTGGGGGACCCCTTTTTAAAGGGGACTCCCAGATGCCACCATGAACCTCCCCCCCAGGAAATCGCGGCCTCCACCTCCACCGCCCATCGGAGGTGGAGAAGAGCCCCTTGTCCTTGGATTGGACAAGGGCTCGGAGGGGGAGGGGAAAGCTTGGCTGCCCCTCCCCTTCCGAGACCCCCCAATCCATGGACCATGCGGGCTGGTATAGTCAGGGTGCGGAGCCCCACGCGGCCGGTGCTCCGCATTCTGGCTATCCCAGTCTGCATGGGGGACAAGGGGTTAAAGAGGTCTGGGAGGGGGGACCCCACGTCGTTTTTTTTTTAATATTTCCCACACTCAGAACGAAGTAAGTAAAACTCTTCCCACTTGGGGGAATCTATGAAAATAAAACACTATTGTTACCTGTGCAAAAAAAACTGACATTTTCCGCATTTAAAAGACATTTTTGCCCTTGAAACTTAAAAATCGATTTTCTCAAAAACTATAAGGTCTTTTTGAAAAAAAAATTTTTCCTCTTATTCCCACTGATCCCCTTAATATACCCTGTAAATTTGGTGTTTCTAAATTTTAAGCAGGCTTTGCTATTAACTGTTAAAGTCGGCGGGTTTTTAAATGTATCTATTTTTCCTTTGAAACTTTAACATCGATTTTCTCAAAAACTATAAAGTCTTTTTGAAAAAATTTTTTTTCCTCTTATTCCTTCTGATCTCCTTAATATATTCTCCAAATTTGAGGCTCTTAGCACTTAAGGGGGCTTTGCTATTAACCCTTAAAGTCGGCGGCTTTTTTATATTATACGGGAGCGTAATATTACGCGATTACGGCAGACTGTGTAATTTCAATGGGAGTTTACTGTCTTACGCGTAATTTGTTACGCGTAAAACGTAACCCACGGTCTACGCGTAATTAATTACGCGTAATACCGTAACCTTACACGTAACGCTTACGGTGCATTTGTAGTGAATTACGATGCGTAATTACGCTAATGCGTAATTTCGGCCCAGCACTGGGTAGTATAGCTGCCCAAGCATAGGTAGTATAGCTGCCCCAGCGTAGGTAGTATTGCTGCCCCAGTATAGGTAGTATAGCTGCCCCATTGTAGGTAGTACCAGTGTAGGTAGTACAACTGCCCCAGTGTAGGTAGTACAGCTGACCCAGCATAGGTAGTCCCAGTGTAGGTAGTACAGCTGCCCCAGTGTAGGTATTACAGTTACCCCAGTGTAGGTAGTACAGCTGCCCCAGCGTAGGTAGTACAGCTGCCCCAGTGTAGGTAGTACAGTAGCCCCAGTGTAGGTAGTACAGTAGCCCCAGTGTAAATAGTATTGCTGCCCCAGTGTAGGTAGTACAGTAGCCCCAGTGTAGGTAGTACAGTAGCCCCAGTGTAGGTAGTACAGTAGCCCCAGTGTAGGTAGTATAGCTGCCCCAGTGTAGGTAGTACAGCTGCCCCAGCGTAGGTAGTACAGCTGCCCCAGTGTAGGTAGTCCCAGTGTAGGTAGTACAGTAGCCCCAGTGTAGGTAGTATAGCTGCCCCAGCGTAGGCAGTACAGCTGCCCCAGCGTAGGTAGTACAGCTGCCCCAGTGTAGGTAGTCTCAGTGTAGGTAGTACAGCAGCCCCAGTGCAGGTAGTACAGCCGTCCCAGTGTAGGCAGTACAGCTGCCCCAGTGTAGGTAGTACAGCTGCCCCAGCGTAGGTAGTCCCAGTGTAGGTAGTACAGCAGCCCCAGTGTAGGTAGTACAGCAGCCCCAGTGTAGGTAGTACAGTTGCCCCAGTGTAGCAGCGCAGGTAATACAGCTGCCCCAGTGTAGGTAGTACAGCTGCTCCAGTGTAGGTAGTTCCAGTGTAGGTAGTACAGTTGCCCCAGTGTAGGTAGTATAGCTGCCCCAGCATAGGTAGTATAGCTGCCCCAGTGTAAGTAGTATTGCTGCCCCAGCCTGCTCGCCCCTTCCGCTCCTGCGGCAGCCGCTCGTGCATCCTTCTGAGCTGGCGGATGCTACTTCTATGCCTGTTCCCACCACCTCATCTTCTGTGCTTCTCCCCGCCTCCTCTCCCTCTGTAGTGCTACAAGAGAATGGCCGCCGATGTCCGTATTTGTGGACATCGACAGCCATTTTCTTGTAGCACTGCAGATAGGAGTGAGAGCAGGGCAGCGAGTGGCTGCCGCTGCCGGTGCTCAGGGGGTGCTTGGACAATTTTAAGGGGTGCTTCAGCAACCCAAAGCATCCCCCTGGCGCCGCCCATGCTCCTCTACAATACCTAACAGTAACCTCCCCCTCTCTAATGCCTAACACTAACTTGCCCCTTTCCAGTGCCTAACACTAACCTGCCCCTTTCCAGTGCCTAACACTAACATGCCCCTAATGCCTAACACTAACCTCTCCCTTTCCAATACCTAACATTAACCTCCACCTAGCAGGATGATTCTCATTGGGCCACCAAGTGGACAAATAAGGAGCCCCAGCGGGAGACTCAAAGAGGCTTTGCTGGGCTTCGAGAACACTGACAGAGATGGCAGAAGAATGAGCGGAGGAGCGGTGTGGGACATGCGGCGAGATGGAAACAATGAAGGTATGTTTTTTGTCGAAGGTCCCAGCAGGTCCCACGGTAGCATCGAGCGGCAGGAGGCAACGGACGGCAGGTAAGAACAAAGGCTGGCTCTTGCAACAGATGCGCGTGCATTTCCCGGGGGAGTGAGGCTGCAGTGCTATGGTGCTGAAGGACAGCTCCAAATGCCTCGCTCCACATTGCTCACTTACACAGGAGCATCGCTCAGCGAATACCTAGTCATGCTCCTTTACGCAAGGACATCACTCAGGTGAAACTGGCAATTGAATTTGCTGGTAAATCCTGAGCGATGTGAGAAGATAAGAAGCTTGCTTGTTTTAAACTTCTTATCTCCTCGAATTGCATATGGCCCCCTGTGTACTTTTCTAATACTTCAGCTGCTTTAGGGAGTCGATACAACACTGCAGTATTTGGTCTGTCAACTAAAGTGATCTTGCAATATGTAGACTGTAACTAAGAGATATATACAAGTAAGATGCCATTTTAATTTGTATGTGTAATCGATGTTCTGATTAAAATATAAACAAGTTTGTTTTATATTTTTGAATTGATATTATGGTAGCTTTATGTAAACGATTGGTTGTGGATGTTTTAACTGGGGCACAATGACATAGGTGCAATTTTTTGGTGAGCTGTTAAATATTGAAATTCTTCTCTAAGCTTTTTAGACACAAAGTACAATGAAGACTTAATTTTGCTGTTCTTACAGTGCTTGAATGATTATATGTTCTATAGTTACAGTATCTTTTAACTTGACTGGGAGAGAGGAGGGAGGGGTTTATCCTTCTGAGTAATTTGTTCTGCACAAGCTTTCAAAACTGTTTAGATCTCCGCCTGCTGGCTGCAAATGATACACATGAAATATTCAAAAGCTATCTTTCATATTTACCTTATTTAAAACTAATACAAATTTGTTAAAATAACTGTTAAGAAAAATATTACACACCCACTTTCGCTTACTATGCAATATGTTAAAATTTAAAAGAACATAATTTTACAATTTAGTCTTTGCTTGTATTGCCACAGCCAAGTCAAACTTATAATATTAAGTGACATCTATTATTATGAATAAAAATAGATGTCCACTTACTGAGGAGATCACAATAGTGCAGCATGGTGTGTGGGTTTCCTCTGGACACTCCTGTTTCCCCCCACATCCCAAAAACATACAGAGAAGTTAATTGGGTTTCCTCCTAAATAGACCCTAGACTAGGATGGACATATGACTATGATATGTACTCTGTAATGTGCTGTGGAAGATGTCTGCGCTATGTAAGTATTAAATGATAATAAATAATAATAATCTATTCCCTAACATGTTTTATGATATGATGTTAATGGATACATAAGGCAATTGAAAAAAAAAAACAGATTTACTTACCTGGTGCTTCCTCCTGTTCCTGGAAGCCTATGTGTCCCTCGCCACAGCTTCGCTCTCAGACAGTATCTTTAGGTCCGCTCCTAGGCAGCTGCCGACTCGGTCAGGTTGGAGGCCACGGCATATGTGTGAGTGCTCGGCCACGCTGCTACCGGTCGTGCACCTGTAGCTGGGAGCGTTCTGCACAAGCGCAGTATGTCTATGCCTGCGCAGAATGCAGCAGCCCAGTCGTAGCAGCGCGGCCACACACTCGTGCATGTGCAGAGCTCACTGATCTGGCTGGGTGGGCGGCTGCTATGGAGGGGACCCCGAGAGACTGCCTGAGAGTAGAGCTGCAATGAGGGACACATAGGCTTCCAGGGGTTGGAGGAAGCCACAGGTGAGTAAATCAGATTTTTTGGAATTGCCTTATGTAACCTTTATAAGGAACCCAAGGTGTGAGACCTATGGAAGGTGCCATATTTATTTCCTTTTAAACAATACCAGTTGCCTGGAAGTTCTGCTGATCTTTCTGGTCTAAATCACACACCTGACACAAGTATGCAGGGACGGATCTAGACTAAGTTGCGCCTGGGGCAAGGTCAGGTTTTGGCGCCTAAAGGTCAGGTTTTGGCGCCTAAACTGCCACTCCCCATCCAGTTTTGGCACCTAAAGGTCAGGTTTTGGCGCCTAAAGATCAGGTTTTGGCGCCTAAACTGCCATTCCCCATCCAATATTTGCCGCCTTTTTAAGAATTCAACAAACTGCGCCTTGGCCAAGATACCCGCCTGCCCCCCCTAGATCCGTCCCTGCAAGTATGCAGCTAATCTTGCCAGATTTGTCATAGACATCTGATCTGCTTGTTTGTTCAGGGTCTACGGCTTAAAGTATTAGAGGAAGAGGATCAGCAGGACAGCCAGGTAGTGTGCATTATTTAAAAGGAAACAAACATGTCAGCCTCCATATCCCTCTCACCTCGGGTCCTTTTTAAATGTAATATTTTCAATGTTAGTACCAGGAGTGAGTAAGCTATGACAAATGCAACTGAAGCAAAACTCCAGGCATAGAGAAAAAACTTTTGGGGAACAAAACACATACTCATCTTTGTACTAAAGATCTTGTTGGTCTGTTGTTCTCTTCTACGTTACTCTGCTGGTCACTTTTCCCTCAGCACTACTGTGATCACTGATGACTCTTTTAAGAGAGTCACCAGATCCCACCCCCTCCCCAGCCCCCCCCCCTCCCTTCCCGGTAACAGGCATCATAAAGAGGTAGGGGGAGGGGCTTTGAGTGACAGATCCATTACTTCTCTCATTTTCCTGAGACCAGAAGCTGTGCAGGAGATGGTCAGGAGAAGTGACGCTTCCAGAACACTCACAGTAGTTCTTGGGGGAGAAGAGACTTACAGAGTAAAAAAAAAAGGAGGACCAGCTACCAGCGGGCGCTTTATAGGGAAGGGGAGTATGTGGTTTTTCCTTACAGGTTAATCTGTTCATTTGTCCAAAGAGATACTTGATGTTTATTGTTCCATTGAAGAGGGAATGAGCTGCCCCAATGTTGTTGTTTTTTAGGCTCTCTCCCCCTCTCTTACTCTTACTTGTATCCAAGCACATGATGACAACATTGCACAGGACATATAAGGGAACAATGTGGTCTGATAAATCACCTTTTCAATATTGGTTGTGGTTTTGGCAAACTTTTTTTCTAACTTTTTTGTTGACCAATGTGGTCTCCTTGGCTGGTCTAGCAATTCTGTCATGCCATCCAGACCAATACAAGGGCAAGGAAGTAATAACATTGGGAGAGGGGACAGGTCTTGTACATCATATCCAAGGAGCAGTAACAATGAGACAACCTAGAAAAAATAATATTTTCTGGATAAGTGTGGGTTCTATCATGTAAACATTGTCCTTCAGCATCAGCGAAGCAATTAATTTGGGCACATGGTTGGATTGGAAATTTGTGTGATGCCATAGACCGCAATGTAAATTGCGGCTGTATAGTTGCATTATCCAATATTCAACTATCGGCATGATCCGACGCGGAAATTATTGCAGAGCAGGTTGTTTTGGCATACATCGTTCAGTGCTGAGCACCAAAACTAGGTGGCGCTATAGCAACAATGCGCATAAGGGTAATGTGAGGTTCCAGCGATTGCCGGATCCCAAATTAAAGCTCCCTCCAGGCTGCAACAACTTGGAGAGGAAATAGTTTTTAACGCCGCTGAGGATTTGAGTGGCAGCAGGGTGAGCTTTCATTTGGCTCATCCTGTGCCTAGCTCACCAACTAGCTCACTAATACATACGCCATTACCAGAAGCCTTTTTTAAATGTATGCAGCACCGGTGCCTGGTTTTGCAGCTGGAAATAACTATATGAAACATGACTGCTGTCATAATGCTGACAGATTAGTGAATTTCAGGTACTACTCCATCCAAAAGTGATACTTCATTTTTAAGTGGAGGTTAGATATATGCTGTTTTCACATATGCCTGCCTGTATAGCTGATTGGGATGAGAATGTGAACCTTGTAAAAGCTTTTGCAGGTGTGCAAAGCTGAGAAAACAAGCACAAACATATCACTCCAGAAGTTCCTGGGATACAGAAGAAACTGTTAGATGGTTTAACTCTCCAACATGCACTACACACTAAAATATAAGTTTTTGCTGCACTGACCTTTCAGTATTCTATTGATGACACATATTGGCAGTAGCATTGATGTTCTGATTGACCTCATTTAGCAGTTCAGACGATGCCTAACCATGACTCACATCTGATTCTCTTTTTACGTAGCTTGAGTATAAAGGGAAAAAAAACTCAGGAAATGTCAGCAGACATACAGAATAAAGGGGGGGGGGGGTGGAGATGGGGGGCAGAATGACAAAAAGGAGTGCAGCGATGGAATAGTAAAGAATCCCTTCTCTAGTTCTGTAGGGCTTGGTAATTTTGGCAACCCTTGTAGGCGGGGAAATGAATGGGACTACAGGCATATTTAGCTTGTCAGTTCTCAGTTGCTCAGACTTGCAAAAGGGTTTTCCTTAACCTGCAAGCTGTCTGTTTCCTTTATACATGCTTCACTTGCTTCTGTTGCACAAACTGAAAAGTCTGTCTTATAATAAAACATCATAGACAAGCGACTTCCCTACAGCAGTACCTACAAGAGGAAAAAACTTCTGGAATTTACAAGATTCAAGGTGGAATTTTTTTAAAGTGCTCAAGTGGATTTAAAAAGCCTTGAAATATGATCGCTTTAGTGCTCCTATGGATATCCATGTTAATTGTGAGCTCCTTGACTCGTAAGTAATATTCTTCGTATGTCTGTTAGGTAACTGCATGCACAGGTTTAACAGTCGTTTAAGAGCAGCGACTCTATATTCATACAGCGAAGTGGCAGTTTTGAGCTTTCTATGTACTCTTATCAGCATTAGACTTAACTATAACCATACAATTATCTAAACAGATAAAAGTAATCACTTTCCTTTTCTGAGTTACTAATTATCCAAAGATAGAGGAATGGCTTTGTCAGATAGCTTTTTTTTTCTATCATTTGCCTGACAGATTACTAGTTTACTAGCACATCTAGCTCTGATTGTTCATGATTCTCTGATATGAATCACTATTATATTTTGAACATAGGCAGAAAGGTGTTTTGCATTGTATTAATGCTTTCAAATAAATATGGCTAATAAACTGCCATACTGCCATCATAAACTGGAGATAGAGATGAAAGCAGCGGAAACAAGACTGTAAATATAAACAGTAGTGGTACTGCTCTCAGCTGTTAAGTGAAGCTTAGAACAGATGAAGGCAATGCAGTTGTTGAACAGACCTTCATAAATTGAAAAAGGTACATCCACATAAATCCTTCTGCCTGAGGATTGCCAGGGTTTCCGCTGTGCCTCTAAAACACAAGCAGAAGTTATTGTTGTAAAGGATAGTGAAAATATACAAAGCTGTAGGATTTGCCCTTTAGTTATCAAAGGCAGGATCATGTGTGCCCAGAAGAAAAAGTGCATTTGCTCTGTGTACAATAAAACTTTTGCAGCTGAGGTAAATATGTGCAGGGGATGTAGAGGAGGTCTGCAGGAAAAAAAATAACATGGAGATTTTTGTGTGAATTCCTGATTTGACTTGCTTGAAGAAAGCAGAAAATGTAATCTTCCTAGAGCTTCTCGCTAAAAGGGGTAAGTTGTTGCCTGCAGGGACATATTTGTTGCAAATACACAGGAAAGGTTTTTCCTTTAAGAAGCATGGACTAGGATGATGAGATGCAAATAGAGCTGCTTGAGAATTTGATACCAATTCCCAGTGCTGCACATGCCTTCATTCATTAATTCTCCACTCATCCTTTACATCTGACACATAGCAGGTTCTTGGAGCATCTCTAAGCATCACTCACTTCTAAAGCACTTGCAAGTGGATGAAATTCACAATGCATGTTTATGACATGCTTTCTTTTAAATGCGTAAATCTCTCATTTGCATTATTATGTGAACGTAGATCGCGCAGCGCATGCATTAAACTATGTATATTTTAAATGGAGATATTGGGTCATACATGTGACAATGTGCCACCTTTTATAAATATATATATATATATATATATATATATATATATATATATATATATATATATATATATATATATATATATATATAATGTGCAGCTAGGAACTGTATCTTCATTTATCATTTTGTAACAAACTTTTTTTTTGTAAATGAAGCATATGTGGCATCCAGAAGCATTTTCTGGCTACTGTTCTGTTGCATGCTACCAGGGAATGTTCCATTTTATTCATGCTTACTAAGAGTTTTGGTAATGTAGACTGGAGCTGATTTGCAGTGGTTTTGTAAAAAGTCTACATCTTGGCATACTGCGGTAAGTTGTGACCATTGTATATATGTGTTTGAAACTGCTGAGCTTCCTTTAAGAAATGATAATGCTTGGTTGGGTTATCATCTTGTTACTATTAACACATCAGAGCTAGAGGATCTGGTTCTGGGCAAAATATGTTAGAAATTTATATGTAAAACCGAAGCAATATCAACAGAGCACCAGAGAAAGCTAAGGTTGCCTGATGCTCATTCTGCAGTCTGGGAAAGTTCACAACTAAAAGTTGCACATATGAAAGGCTGAGTCATACTGAAAGCCTACTGTGTATAGGTGAAGAAGAGCCAGAAGCCAACACAGTAGTATTGCTTGTGTACAGTATGCATGTGCACACATACATCTATATGTCCAATCGGTAGGCATTATATTCACGTTATGTGTTTACAGTGTGTCAGTTGAGAGTCTCTGTATATTTACTGCGTGGCCAGGAGCTATAAATATACCTCTATTTTTCCTCTTAAAAATGGCTTAACTATTTAAGACATGAATTATAAGGTAATATTTACATATAAAGTTCATACAAGAAGTAATTTATTTTGCAAAACTTTGAGAGCAATGTAGAAAAACAGGCTTAAACTGAAAATGTAGGCGTGCAGTTGGGTTTTACCGATCGATGTGCCATTGTTTGGGAAAGCTGCACAGTCATAACACTCAACACAATTTTCCTATAGTCATTTTAGGTAAAAAAAACAACAACAAAAAAATTTGAGTGTTCTGGAATGCAGTATAGTATTGTGCGGTGTCCATAACCTAATCAGTGGCAGGTGTAGGTTATTGGTGAAACTGATGATTAGTTTTATTTATTGTAGATTCGCTGCTGATAAATATTACTTTTTCTTCTAAGTCTCCATGGAAAATATTGGTTACCTCTTAATAGCTTGCACCATAGTTCTGTTCATTTAGTGAAGTTCTGTTCATTGATGCGCACAAATGGTACATTGTAATTTAGTAGTATGTTCTCAGTAAGGATCTATAGTTGTTTGCGGGTCGCCAATAATACGAGACTTTTTTATTTTGGGGGTTCGTGAATTTTTGGAGAATTTCTAAATTTCACCTTAATTAAGCAATTTACATTGCTGCCTCAGTGTTTCTATGTTACTTGCCTGGGGACAAGGCCTGCTAGGGACCCAGAAAGCCCTGTGCGTTTTAACATTACAGATTAAAGGAAATTTAATAAAGCTGGAAGAACCTTCACTTTGTAAATCTGAACCAGCAATTCGGCTTGACTACGTTCTGATTTTGGCCAGCATCCGTATTAATGAATGCTGAAAAAGACTATAATTTAATTTTCAACTCAATGTTTATACTGACTGAAAGTACAGACTGCTGGAAGTGCTCTGATTTTTTTCACTTTAACAAGTGGTCTGGTCTGTGCCATTCAGTGACCAAGAAACTGTAATAAAATCAGTGTAACAAAGCAGACCTGGGGTCACATAGAATTGTACGTGTTAAAAACATCTTGTGCTTGTTAAAACCATCTCCCTGTTTCTAAATTACCTTGTTTCATCATTAGGAAAGCTGCACAAAGCTCACAATACAAGAAAAAAACTGAACAGAAGTAGGATGCTTTTTCCAAATTAAAGATATTTTTTCTTCAGGTCCAAAGTGGCACCAGATGGGATTGCAAATCGTATGTTATTTATTATAGTCCATTGGCTGCTAGATGAAGCAAATAAAGAAAAGCCATTGCGAATATATGGCCTCCATTGATTATAGGTAAAATCATGTAGTCTACAGTAAAATCAATCTTTCTCAAGCTTTCCTCCCACCTAATTTCTAAGTATTAAACTTTGACCTTAATGTTAACTATGGTATTAGCTAAGCTTTGCATAGTATAAATCACATAGTTCACTCGGTGTAGTAGATAGAAATAATATTGTAAGTATCTACAGACACATACCTCATATAAGCACAATGTGCTTCTAAGCTTTATTCTCTCATTATTTGTAAAAGAAAACATGTTATCCTGCTAGGTTGATTTTTTACAATGTTATGGAAGTCTGATGGGAACAAGCATTTTGTGAAAGTAGCCACACATAGTACTAGTACTTTACTTTATTTGTTGTACCTCAGGTGAGTGCACTGGAAGTTTGTAGGCAACTTCAAAATCTGGTTGTAAATGAAAGGGGAAGATGTGCAGATATGATCTGGTCACCCTGGGGCATGTTTATTGGGTGACCGTTATGTTCATTTTGGGAACAACAATAGGGGGAGAAGGTTCAGACACCTCTGTTGATAGCTTGATTGAAGAAATCAACAGCAATTATAATTGGGTCTCAACAAATGCAAATATTATTTCCCGTGAGATTTTCTGGCTAGAAGACCATAGAAATGAGATAATCATGTGATCTAGTAGAAATGGGGAGACTTGGATGATTGTCATTTAATGTCTGTGGGTACCTTTACTAATGCCTGATAAGCAAAGGTAAGGCATTCTAGTGAATAAGCATGTAAGGTAGAAAAGCAATCTTCCAAGAGTTGAAGCATTCTGACCTAATTACTATACAGTTAGACTTCCCATTAGTTACCTTTATCAGTATGAAACTCTTTGGGTATCGAAAAAAGGTGTTATAACTAGATTAATGCACGTGCTAAATCATCACCTTTTCAAATCAATAACCGTATTAACGTCAGTCCTCAAGGGGCATTAGCAACGTTTCACGAAATCTGTTAAACATTCTCTCCAGTTTTGTTTTTTGTAACTTACCTACCTGTATCTCTTTAGTTTGGCTGTCATAATTAACCCATCACAAACTGTATGATTTAAAAATGCATATATTATATATAGCAATCCTAATATGACAAATGTATCTAAAAAGTAATATTAACAAGTAGAAAAATATTAATAGCACTTTTATCCTGAATTGCTTCTCTAATGCACAGTTTTGCATGTTTCACAATTACCACCAATGCTCATTGTAGTACTTGTAGCAGTTGAATAGATTAGCCACAAATGGCTACAAAAAAAAATAATGGAATTTCTATAAAAGGAATGTTAGTTGCAACTGTAGCTATTTTTTCTTACAGGTTTTTATGGGTTATCCCCCCCCCCCCCCCAATTCAATAGCATTTAATTTTCATGCTTATCTACAATAATAATAATAATAATAATAATAATAATAATAATAAAGAACCTCACATGGTCTTCAATAATGTCATTCTGCACTTTGAAAAGAATATATATATATATGTATATATATATATATATATATATATATACATATGTACACCCACTCACATCACACACAAGTCATGAGCACGTGTTTGTGAATATTTGCCTATTTCTGTACAGTGGTTCAATGAAAACCAGTGACTCGCTGGTGTTACAAAACATAGCAGTCATTGATAATAGTGCTGTAGCCCTGAAAAGCTGTATGCATTGCAAAAAGCTGATTAATTTAGATGAATGAAAACAAATCTTTATTTTCAGCCTGATTAAATATTTGACAGTAGCAAAGGTTTGATTGACCAGCATGAAAATACTCCCCTTAAAGGACCACTATTGTGAAAAATTGTAAAATTTTAAATTCATATGTATAAAATTTACCTTTGGTCCAGAATAAAATTCACTATATTTATATATTATTTTGTTCCTATGTCACTTTTGCTTACAGTAGGTGTTTAAGATCTGAGAGGTTTTGGACTAGTCCATTTCCTCATAGGGGATTCCCTGGGTTTTCTTTATTTTCAAAAGCACTTACTAAATGGCAGTTACTCAGTCCAGCTGCCAAAATAGTGTGCAAGGAGAAGGCATGCTGGCTCCTATGTTAGCATAGATCTTTTAGGCTAGGTCAGTTACTAAATGCACACGTTATAATAAGTGTGAATAGCAATAGAGACTTGCATATTACAAAGCCTGCATGCAGCTAGTAACGCACTCAGTTAAAACACAATATTGTGAGCAGCCCCATATAACTGTATGGGCAGTAAGTTGGCCTGCAGAATTATTCTGCAACGCAACTGAGCACTGTGAACTAGACCTTACAAGAAATACTTTTGTATATAATGGATGAAATGCTGAGAATACCCCATGAGGAGATGGACTGGTCTAAAACCTGTCAAATCTGTCAGATTGTTACTGCTAACCGTAAGCAACAGCAAAATAAGAAAAAAAGTAATTTATAGTGTTTTTTACTCAGGGTGAAATGTACATCTTATATGTTTGTTTTTACATGTGTTTTACATCTTACAAATGTTAGTGATAGTGGTGCTTTAAGTATATCAGCATCGCCTACATGTATATAAATGTGACAGGTGTCATGTGTAATAATCCAAAACTCATTTTGTTGTGGAATTCTATATGCCTGGGAAATCATGACTATAAATTGAAGTCAAATCAAATATACATTATAAACATCCAGTTTTAACAAATTTGGTAAGAGGTGGTGGGGAATATTTCATTCTCTTCTGACCCATGGGGACTGGGACATAAAATAATGCATTCAATAACTGGTATTACTTTCCCCTTTCCTATACAATATCTGTTTAATAATAAACTAAATGAAGCTCTTAACTATAGCAAATGAATTGCTAAATATGATGAGCACCAGATAAAGGAGTTCAACTAATAAATATGTATTTTTCATGAACCTTGTCATGTTCCTATGTAGATTAAAGGAATAGTTATTAGATTCAATGTTCTATTTCATGTCTATTGCTAGTTTGGCTTCTTGACAACAAGCACGGTAGAACGCTTTAACAAACTGTGCAGGGCATGCAGACTGCTCCTTATTCAATGTTATTGCTATAGAAAGAATAATGCTAATCTGCTCTGTGCAGTAAGCTTTGGTAACATAAAGGTGAATTTTGAATTATCTCTATAGGCCTTCTAGCTTTGCTTACTGTTCTTTTAGTTGTTGGATGTTTTACTAATAAAGGTATAGGGCATAAGTTGGAGCACTGTTATATTTTCCATTTACCCATACTGCCTTTTGCCTGTTTGTCCTGTGACAGTGCTCCACATAGCAACTAGACTAGAGCTGTATGTGAGGTCTCTCCTTTACAGACGTTCCTTTTTTTCTGAAATAAATATGATGATGAATTTTATGATGACTGATGGTATAAAAAAAATGAAACGGTTATGAAAAGAGAAAGGGGACTGACGTCAGACTCCCTCTGTATAAGTGCCTGACAAATGTAAGCACCTACATATAGTCACATCTTTATGGCTGCCCCTACTGCAAACATAATAAGCATGCCAGTCAGTAAAAAAAAAAAACAACTTCTACACTGTATAAGTGCACTCTTGCCAAATATAAAGACTGGAATTCAATAACTCGATGTATTAACTTCCAGCTGCTGTTAGGGACGTAGCCATGGCAGATTTATGCAGGTGGGTGGTTGTTTGAAAAGCGGTTGTTGTCCTCCTGTGCTGTGTAAATGTCAGGCCTCAGCAGGATAACTGGGCATCCACCTTTATAGGTAAATTCCTTTGCTGCTGTGCTTTTACCTCTGTTGTGGTGCTTAATATTCTGCTGACTCCCCTTCATCTATTACTTTCCTCCAAATTTCTGGGCAGGCTTGCTTTACAGATTCACTTCCTGTCTCCAGGTGTATGCACCTCAGCTGAGCTAGCATGTCAGAGGATTGGCCAACTATGGTATGGCAGCTGTGGTGGAAGGTCCTAATAGGTCTGTGAGCCTTTGAATAAGCACCTTAATCCACGAGGGGGATTCTCTTTTGCTGTTTTTATCTTCATAGAGCTGATTTACACTTGCAGAGAGTGAGGTACAAAGCAGCTCACGCACATGTAGGTTAGATTGATTAGATAGAGAGCATCTCTAAATGACACTAAACCGTAATATGAAAAAATAATGTGCCTTGCATTAAAGACATAATAAACTGTGTATAAAGCCAGCATTACAGAACATTTGTGCATTCAACCTAGATTATTCTTATTGTTTTGTACTTCCATAACACTGGCATCTCCCACAGTGATTTACAGAGTATATACAGTAGTCATGTCACTTAAGGTGTGTACACACATCCAATCTTGATTGGTCATTTTTACCACCTCCATATATAAACTGAGGGCCATAGATTTGAATGCTATGAACAGACTGTGTAGGTAAGCTCTCATACTACACGGACATGGTAAATTAGTCAATCAAGATTGGATGTGTGTACACACCTTTAGTTACATGACTATAAACTCTGTAAATCACTGCGGGAGACGGCAGTGTTATGGAAGTACAAAATAATAATAATAATCTAGGTTGAACGCACGCATGTTCTGTAATGCCATTGCCTGGCTTTATATAAAGATTACTATGTCTTTATTGCAAGGCCCGTTATTTTTTCATATTACAGTGCATACACTTTTTACAAAATTGTGCTTGGATGTAACTAAAGCAAAAGTTAACACATGTAACTAATAAATGCATTAGATAACACATTGATTTGCATAAAATACTTTTGTGATCGTGGCTGAGTGCATTGTGGACTTAATTTTACATGATGTTGCACGATAAAAGTAACGCACGGTAGTTCCATGTACAATTTGTTAGTGAATTTATTACAGTTATAGTTTTAAAAAGTGCAAAGACACAGCGCAACTACATACATATTAATGGGAAATACTACTTTTGTTGAGAAAAGCTGCATTTTCTCAGTTATGCACTCTGTATTGCAATGATTAATGGCAAATCATTTTTTCCAGTTTGATTACTTTGTTTTCATATAAAACATAATCATTCCACTTTGCTTCTAGCAAAGGCTGGAACTGTAAGTGTCAAAGACTGCTGCCAGTCAATAGAATAGTGCAGGTGTTGAAAATGAGGAAGAAAGTCACCTCCCCTGTGCTACCAAATACAAGTGCACCAGGGGGAGAGCTTCTGGACAGGGAGGCAAAACTCTACACAGAGTTCACAGGGTACTGTTATCAAGGCTGCAAAGAAGCACAGCATGAATGCAAAGAAGCACAGCAGTGTGAATGGACCTGCAGAGAAACTAAATTGCAAGACCAAAATATAAGACAAAATGCGCTGGACGGGCTGCATGCGTACTACAGCATGTAACCGCGGACGGGTAGGAGAGATCTGCACATGCACAGAGTACTCCTGGCCGCAGTTGTGTGCTTTAGTATGCGTGCAGCCCGTCCAGCGCAGGCGCACTGATGCACGGCCCAGCTGACCAGAAGATGGGGCCGGAGAGCAATTACAGGTACTGGAGGGGGCAGAAAGGAGAATGGGTGGAGCATTGAGCATCAGGACAGCTCATCATACATGCCTGATCCCCCCCCCCCATCCTTTCTCAGTTTCTCATCTTCATTTGGGCTCTTGTGTCCATTAAGGCTGCTTTCACATTATTATTGTTTACATTACCGCATGCTAACGTACTGCCCATATGTTTATATCGATATGTTCATATCTCTGTGTTGCAATGGACCACATTATCCTAATGCAATGTCTACAGTACAATTCTGGATAACACAGGAAAAATTGTGTTTCATAGCAATTGACTATGCTATCAAATAACACATGCATTTCTACAGCATTTGTTAAGCAATGCACATAATGTGGATGTACCTTAAAGTGAACCTAAAGCCAGTTAAAAAAAATGAGATGAACTCACCTGGGGCTTCCCTCAGCCCCCTGCAGCCGATCGGTGCCCTCGCAGCTCCGGTCCGATGCCTCTGGACCCGCCGGCGAACACTTCCGGTTTGGCCGTCACCGGCCGACAGGCATGGAAACGCGAGTGATTGTTCGCGTTCCCAGCCTGTATATCGCCCCCTATGCTGCTATTGCGACCTCCTGGCCGCAATAGCAGCATAGGGGGCGATATACAGGCTGGGAACGCGAACAATCACTCGCGTTCCCATGCCTGGCGGCCGGTGACGGCGAAAACGGAAGTCGTCGCCGGCGGGTCCAGAGGCATCGGACCGGAGCTGCGAGGGCACCGATCGGCTGCAGGGGGCTGAGGGAAGCCCCAGGTGAGTTAATCTCATTTTTTTTAACTGGCTTTAGGTTCACTTTAATGCACAGCTCCAATCAATGTAAGGAACAGGATCAGTGTTTCAGCAGACGGCACTGCATGTGGCCATGCAGTACTTTGCATTACTACCTACACAGAATAGTGAGCGTTTCTTCCGTCTTATATTTTGCTCTTGCAATTTCGTTTCTCTTAGGGATCATTCACACTTGGGTGATTAGCGGGTGATCTCCACTAATCGCCGAAGCACTAGTGCAATTGTGACCCTATGGCAGTGGTGATCTCACTACCGCAATTGCTGCCGATCGCAGGTGTTTCCTGATTAATGGCAATCGCAAAACGTGTTACCTGCAGCATTTTCGCGTGATTCTCGAGAGATTGTGATACAGTGCTTATAAAAGCGCTGATTGCAATCGCTCTGAATCGTGAGAGTGTACAGTGATTTTACCACGCTAATCGCAGTAAAATCACCGGTGCAAAACAGTAGAGCTAAGCACTACCATTTTGCCTTTGACAAGTGTGAATGGGCCCTCTGGTGTGTTTCTTTAATGAAAATCTGTATTATACCCAGTAACCATCTTTGTTAATCTAACTTTATTATTATTTTTTATTTATATAGCGCTAACATCTTCCATAGTGCTGTACATAGTACGAAACAAATAGTGGGGAGCATAGATACATGAGAAGTTCAAGGCACTATACAATCAGGACATCCAGCAATACACATACAAAACATATATATTTTATGTGTGGTTTCAGACATAACCAACGTAGATGTTCATATGACAGAATACAGCAGAAACAAGAGACACTAGGATGATGTCCCTCCTCCCTCGAGCCTACATTCTGCAGGGTAGTGGGTAACTTTGCATGTTTTTACCATGCTGTATGATGCACAGATGTGACTGTGATTTCCAGTCTGGAGTTGCCTTACAGTAAAATCCATCCCCATTAGTGATGAGCAAAAAATTCTTATAACATGCAAATTCACTTCATCAAGAAGGAAAAAAAAAGGTGAGGCAATCAAGTCACAGAACAATTAACACAGCTGCTAGCTAACTGGATAATCTGCTAGAATCTGTGATTTGTTAATCTTCATTTCTGCCTCCTGGGTTTGGCTTCTTAGCATATAGGTCCGTACACACGCCGGACTGGAGGCAACGACGGGTCCGTCGTCACCTCCCGCTGGGTGGGCGTTCCAGCGACAGTCTGGCGTGTGTACAGTCTGTCGGCGGACTGATACGGCTGTTTCCGAGCGATCCGCCGGGCGGAGGCAAGTTTTGTTTTTCATTGTTACTGTACCCCACAAATCCCAGGGCAGCTTGGGGAAGGCAAAGTAGTATCTCCATGTCTCAGGATATCTCCATGTACGTCTGGATATGAGAAACCATGACTAGTGCAAATGGCGCTTTCTGTGACAGGATTCATAGTTCACTGATTATAAAGATATGCAAAGTGGGTCAGACTCCCAGAATGATCTGATCAACCTTAGTGCTGCTGGGAATATGGAAATATGGCTCAGCTGAAGGCTAATTGCTTTAGAGGAAACATGAACCTAAATTTCTCAATAAGACTGCAGAAACTAGGCTATTTCCCTAAGCACAGTCAGCTCACAGACTTGTAGGGTGCCCATACAGACATCAGATAATTGCCCTGTCTTATCATTAATTCTCATATTCATGTAACAGTCATCTGCGGTTTGTATGCTGCTTTAGTTTTGCATGAAATCTTTTAGCTTTTTGTTTATTACACAGTGATAAATGAGTCTTCATCTTTAATGCATGGTATACTTTTATATAATTAAATAAATAGCATACTCCTTATACATGACCACAATTAAAGCCCAGGAGCTGGGTGAGATACGGGCCAGGATAACTCATTTATTTAAATGAAATGAAATTATGTTCTGTAGAGCTATCTACAGTAGGAAAAAACAAACTTAGATGATGGTTACTGTTTCTTTTAAACACTTTTCATTGCAGACTATATTACTGAAGAGGTGTAAAACATACGTATGCTGGGAACTGTGACGGAATCTGTTGGTTCTGTGGATTTTTAAAATACTAAACTATTCTGTCATAGGTGCCATATGTGTAATTTTAGTCCTGTGAATGAATGGTTGGAGCTTTAGTATTTATCGAATAGCACCACCAATATATCACTGTAGAAATCTCTATCCAGATTCCATGGAATAATAAAACAGCTTAGACTGATGACGAGGAATTTCCAGTGATTTATTGCATGGTGAGTCTTAGGAACAAAGAAATCAGCTCCCAGAAAAGGAACAAAGAAATGAGCTCCCAGAAACGAAGTTGTTCCTCCTGGTGTAACAGGGAGTGGTGTAAATCTGGCAGTAGATGATGGCCAGACATTAGGAAGCTATCCAAACACACACACACAAAGTTGTTTATCCATGACACACACTCTTCATATGCTCATGGCATGATCCTAGCTTAGTCTATGGGAAATGGGGACTGACCAGGTGACAACATAAACTTGTTGCCCAACATTGGTTATTCTGAGGTTGTCTGTTGCAGTTGTGGGCCTGTTTCCACTACATGTGGATTCTGGATGCAGAAAACTGACTCCAATGAATGCCTATGGGAAATCTGCATCAGAAAAATCGCGTTTAGTGGAAACAGGCCCTTAGGCATTCATTGGAGTCAGTTTTTCTGCATCCAGAATCTGCGTGTAGTGGAAACAGGCCCTAAGCCTTGCAATGCACAATCACCACTTGAAGTATGCATCCTGAAAACAGTTACACTTAATGAGAAGATACAAAGTCTATTATATCACAGGATTTGGGCGCTGCCATAGGCCGTAACGTTATCAGTGCTGACTGTGTAATCTGGGTGCTGGCAATAGCCGGAGCCCGAATTACGTGCAGAAAGGAAGAGATTAGGAAACCAGTACAGAAATACATATTTGTTATATTCCCCAGGATTACCTAGAGCAGAGTGTGCCGTCTTTCAGCTTCTCCCTGCGCCACAAAAAAACCCCACGCAGACATTTCATATTTACTCAAGTCTGGAGGTAATGGGAATATCATTTTACTTTGCATTGCAAAATATTGCTCATGGGAGTGGGCACTGCAATCAGGGGTGAGCCTGGGGTGCCTGGCACCTGGGTGCAAGATTTTCTCTGGCGCCTATGGGAGTGGTTAAATTAACCGCGCCCAACCACATAACCACACCCATGTCCTGCCTAATCACACCCACACCTTCCACCTCTTTACGCATGCATGTGATACCCCATTCCTACCCCTCTTCCATGCATAGCAATGACTCAATCCATTTTCCAATCTAAAGATAAATAAACTGACTAGACAGACATTACCATGTTCAAAACAAAGAAAACCTTTTTCATACCAAAAAAATTTCAATCTTATTGGCAGAAGTCGATTTCCCCACAAATGCAATCTTATTGGCAGCAGATTTCCCCACAAATGCAATCTTATTGGCAGCAGATTTCTCCACAAATGCAATGAGAATTGGCAGCAGATTTCCCCACAAATGCAATCTTATTGGCAGAAGTCGATTTCCCCACAAATGCAATCTTATTGGCAGCAGTCGATTTCCCCACAAATGCAATGTTATTGGCAGCAGCAGATTTACCCACAAATGCAATCTTAATGGCAGCAGATTTCCCCACAAATGCAATCTTATTGGCAGAAGTCGATTTCCCTACAAATGCAATCTTATTGGCAGAAGTCGATTTCCCCACAAATGCAATCTTATTGGCAGCATTCGATTTCCCCACAAATGCAATGTTATTGGCAGAAGTCGATTTCCCCACAAATGCAATCTTATTGGCAGCAGATTTCTCCACAAATGCAATGAGAATTGGCAGCAGATTTCCCCACAAATGCAATCTTCTTGGCAGAAGTCGATTTCCCCACAAATGCAATCTTATTGGCAGCAGTCGTTTTACCCACAAATGCAATGATATTGGCATCAGTCGATTTCCCCACAAATGCAATGTTATTGGCAGCAGTCGATTTCCCCACAAATGCAATCTTATTGGCAGCAGATTTTCCCCACAAATGCAATATTATTGGCAGGCAGCACAGCAATTCACTCACCTGAGTCTCTGGGTCTGGGTGGAGGAGGAAGGAGGAGGATATAGGCAGTGGATCTGCCTCTGGAGGAGGATATCGGCGGCACTCACACACTGCAGGGCCTGGCTCAGTCAGCCTGTCTGTCCTCCTCCTCCGTCTGTCTCCTCTGGCAGCACCAGGCTGTGTGACCACGACGGCACTAGGAGGAGCGGGCTGCGGCTGCGGGCATTCACTGTGCTGTCTGCTGGCAGCGCTGGCGCTTGTGATCTGTCCACGGGTCGGGTCGAGCGGGCAGCCGCAGCAGTCTCCCACACTGAGCTGTGGCTGCACGTCATCGGCTCCTCCCCCCCGGCTGCCTGTTTCTCGATTGGGCTGCGCAGCTGTGTTGCTGGGAGTGGGGAGATGATAGGAGGACTTCTTCTGCCCGTCCTTCCTTCCGCCAGACCCACCGGCACCTGTCAGAGCAAGGCGCCTGGGTGCAATGCACCCGCAGCACCCGCCCAGGCGCGGCCCTGATTGCAATAGTGCAGCTCTACAGAGCTTGTTTATCAAAACAATTTAGTTGCATCATATACTCATCATATACTTGTATAAGTAATAGCCAATCATGCATTTGCTTGTTAAATTGTTTAGAACAGAGATGCACACCAATGTCAGTTAGTGTCTTTACATGTGTTTAGTCATTGACAGCTCAATTCATTCAGGGATAAAAAGAGTCTGCATGCTGGAACGTGTGTGACATGCCTGGCGATGCTGGCACTAGATGAAGGCTAGGTGCAGATTGGTGATGTCAGCAGGAATGAACTGTACAGTCAGGCAAATGATATTCATAAATGTTACAACCCATCTCACCTGCTGTATGGGGTTCTATAGTATTCCACATTGCAGCTCATCTCTTTACTTACTACATTATAGAAAAATAAAACCTCATTGGAAGCTAGCACACAAAAGATTGAGTCGTATAAGTGGCAATGAAATAAATAATATTTAAAGCGGACTGAACTAAGAGGTCCTTTTTACCCTAAGGCCTCTTTCATAGTGCGACGTTAAATTTGCATGTTAGAAAATGTTCCAACGCAGACTAACGCACAGCAATACAAAGTCTGTGCGACATTCACAGTGCACACGTTGCGTTGTGTGTAACGTGTAGCAATATTTAGAGGGTGCTGCATGCTGTGCGTCTAGCAATACATTTGCTGCGTTATGTGAGTTGCACATGCTCAGTAACTTTTTTTTTTTTAATTTAACGCATGCGCCATTTTCGTTCCATCAGTATGCAACGAAAACGGCGCACCAAGAAACACATAACGCTATGCAAAATAACGTCCAATTTTATAACCTACATGCGCTGTGTTAGGGGCACGTTGTGCAACTTTAATGTCACATCAAACGCAACGCCCCACTGTGAAAGAGGCCTAAAAGATAAGCCACAGCATAATAACCTTTAAACAAAACACATTTCTTTGTTACACCTGATACAAATCCTAAAATAAATCTGCTTTGTTTCTGCTTCCTGATTCATGGAAGCAGACATATTGTTAACAGCCTGTGCTTTTAAATAAACTTATCTGCCATCTCTGCCGTGGCAATCATGTGACACAGGGGAGAGATCACATTACAACGTGTGATTAGACACAAATGAGGGGGAATTAGACAGGCTAAACTATCTAAATACATACAGAGTGCATTTCTCTATGTTTTCCTTCTGTCCTGTGCAAGAATTCAGGTCCACTTTAAGAAATGATTTGCTTTTGCTGTTAAGGCTGAATAACATTTAGGTAACAACAATACCATGCATCAAGCAATTACATCACTTTATTATGCACAATGTTGATATTTATCTTTGGTGCTCAACATTTTCCTTATCTAAATTCAGCACCTAATAAACAGACATGAAAACATACAATAACTTTACCGTACACTATGTTTCCTCCCTAAACTACCCCTCTATATGCAAAACAAGCAAGGACATAACTATAGCTTCAGCAGAAGCAGACGCCCAAGGGGTCCACTGTTGTAAAGTTAAATAGAGAATTATTACCGAGTAATGCATATGCAAATGAAGTGTACCTGTCAGCCTTCAGCACAATTAACTTGTATTCTGTAGTTTTTAATTATAAACCGTGAAAATGGAGATTGCCTTTAGGATGGAGACCTGAAGGAAAATTGTGATTTTGGTGTGAAAGCAAGGCTTTATTATTGCTAATTTTCAACACTTGCTCATCAGGGGCGTAACTAGACTTAACCCCCTTGGCGGTATGAAAAATACCGCCAGGGGGCAGCGCAGCAGTTTTAAATTTTTTTTTTTAAATCATGTAGCGAGCCCAGGGCTCGCTACATGATAGCCGCTGCTCAGCGGCATCCCCCCGCCCGCTTCGATTGCCTTCGGTGATCTCCGATCAGGAAATCCCGTTCAAAGAACAGGATTTCCTGGAGGGCTTCCCCCGTCGCCATGGCGACGGGGCGGGATGACGTCACCGACGTCGGGACGTCATTGGGACTCCGGATCCAACCCTCGGCGCTGCCTGGCACTGATTGGCCAGGCAGCGCACAGGGTCTGGGGGGGGCGCGCGCCGCACCGGATAGCGGCGATCGGGCTCGCGGCGGTGGCGATCGGGGTGCTGGCGCAGCTAGCAAAGTGCTAGCTGCGTCCAGCAAAAAAAAAATATTTAAATCGGCCCAGCAGGGCCTGAGCGGCACCCTCCGGCGGCTTACCCCGTATCACACACGGGGTTACCGCTAAGGAGGTTAATAGGACCCCCCTGCAAAAAAAGATAGCAGGGCCCCCCTTGGTCTCCGAACCCTATGTGGGTCATGTGATCGGGAGCCAGCCTCTGGGCCCCCCTGTGATGGCAGGGGTTGCAGGTGTGATTGTTAAGCCCATGTGTGACTTGCTATTGTATATGACATTATGTAGTTGCAAAACAGATCCATCTGACTGCATTTCCCATTTCAGACTTTTGCTATCTGGCACAGGTAATGGTTATGTGTGTTTGTTATACAGTTGTATGCTCACCCTCATGATATTTATATTATGGCCAGGACCCGAAGTCTGGCCACTTTGGTTTCTAGCTAATACAGGAAATGGACGGCTGATGAGGCCAATACAGGTAATAAATACGTTTTTTCAGACTTTGGCCGGCCAGAATGTAACATGACTAAATGTGGTCAGACAATTCCCAAAGTGCCTTCCCCACCACCCCTTACTGCTCCCCGCTTTCCCCGTTTTGTGCCGCCCGTTCTGTACACACAGCAGGACCTGAATTTCACAGCTGCCGGCTGCAGCTTCTCACATTGCCTCTCTGTTCTGCACACAGAACCCCTGGAGCTGCCTTCACAGCTGCCAGCTGCAGTCTTCTCATTATCTGTCAAATCCCAGTGGTTGATCAGGCCAGGGAGCAGAAGGCAGCAGTAAAAGGGCAGCAGGGAAGGCACTTTGGGATTTGGCCAGCCACATTTAGTTATGTTGCGTTCTGGACAGTCCAGAAAAAGTCAGTATATCCTGTACTGGCCGCAGTAGTCGGCCATTTTCCATATTGGCCTGCCAGAACCCAAAGTGGTTGGGCTTTGGGTTCTGGTCACAACATATAGATAAGGGGGCCTTCCTGGTTTTGTAGTCTTGCTGGTGGTGATAACAGAAGATCAATTTGTAGTAATGGATACATTGGGGGAAAAAAAGGCAGAGTAACCAAGTGTTCTACTTTACTTAATTTAGAATTTGTGCTGCTAATTGAGGATTTATTTATTTATTGTATTTATAATAATTAACTACTTGCCGACCGCGTCACGCCAAGGGGCGTGGCCGTCGTGACAGCTCCAGGACCGTCTAACGCCGATCGGCGTAAGGTCCTGCAGGCCTGTTTTGCAGGAGATCGCGCATGCTAATGCACACACATCCCTGCTTGGATGGCGATGGCCGCTAGGAGACTGTTAGACATCAATTAATATAGTACAGCGATGCGATGTAAGGCAGCGCTGTACTGGGGACAGCCGTGTGACATGGCTGCGTCCCTGGGACACAGGAGTGCAATCGGCTCTCATAGGCTGAAGCCTATGACAGCCGATCGCCGTGATTGGCTGGCTGGGGGGAGGGAGGTTTTTTTTTAAAAAAAACAAAACATAAATAGTAAGGTTAATTAACAAAATAATAACATAAATATTTAACACTGGGGGAGCGATCAGACCCCACCAACAGATAGCTCTGTTGCTGGGGAGAAAGGGGGGGGGAATCACTTGTGTGCTGAGTTGTGCGGCCCTGCAGTGAGGCCTTAAAGCTGCAGTGGCCAATTTAGCAAAAAATAGCCTAGTCTTTAGGGGGGTTTAAAGGGACTCTGAGCAGAATTCAGCAGAATGGAGCTGCTGGCTTTAGGAAAAAGTCGCCCTGTGTAATACAATGTAACTATGGAAAGATGGATATCCCTTTAAAGCTCTCTTTCTCCTCTTTCTGGCGACCCCTAAATCGTCACCCTACGCCTTTTAGTTTTCTCTATTTTAGCGATTGAAATCACGGCCACAGCAATTTCGATCGCTAAAATAGAGAAAACTAAAAGGCGTAGGGTGGCGGTTTATATATTATTGGAAAGAGGAGAAAGAGAGCTTTAAAATGATATGCATCTTTCCATAGTTTCTGCACTGCTCAGTATCCTTTTAACACTGCGGTCCTCAAGTGGTTAATTTGAATACACAATTTGCCTAATCCTGCATCAACTCAGAATTATGTGCAGCACATTGAGCATCGCTATTGATAATCCAAACAGGATAAAGTTGTCTTAATTGAGTAAAAGTAAGAGCCATCAACCAAAGCAGAGGTTATATGAAGCTTTTATTACAAGGGAAGAAGTATGATCAAACATCAGTCACAAACTGATGCATGTATGACCATCTTTATGCTCATTACTTTATTGGTGCTTTCTCCAGTTACTAAGGGTACTGAAGGAAACACTGGGAGCCAGGAGCACAAGCAGTATCACGTGGCATCAAATGCAAGTAAAAATATAAGTACAACAGCATCCTTCCAGCTAGACTGCATTCCGTTTATACTAACTTTGGCTGTTCTGACTGTAGGGCTTAATAGTAAGTTAGCTACTTTCTGTACAGGTTTTCCATTAGAATGATTGGGAAGCCTATAACAAAGCATATTACTTTTATCAAGTTGCTTCCACTAGGCATTTTATGAAGCAACTGAGGCACACATAAACAAATCTTGCTCTGGCTGCTATGTACTTTAAGACTTCCAACTACTTGATATGATTAATGTTGTATGTGTGCAGTGGGGTCAGCTGCATCAGCTGATAGATGTGCAAGGTGCTGATTTGCTAGTTACAATCGAGTGCTAAAGTAGGAAGTGATCACAGCAGATCGGTGCGATAAAAATCTATCACTTGATCAAACTGATCACATACCTCTCCAGTGGTTAATTAACCTCCTGATTGCTTATTGATTAGCAGCTACTTGGCTTTATTGGCTCATTTTCAAATTAAGGTCATCTCTACTGATAGGTAAGATATGCTTGAACAAAGAGATATATGTTTTGGGCCATGCTTAAAGGACCACTATTGCAAAAATTATAACATTTAAAATACATGTAAACATATACAAATAAGAAGTACATTTCTTCCAGTGTAAAATGAGCCATAAATTACTTTTCTCCCATCTTGCTGTCTCTTAGAGTAGGTAGAAGAAATCTGTAACTCTTAAATTTTAAATTGTGTTTGAGTGCTTTCTATTCCATTGGTTGAGCCTTATTCCTGTGTGCGCACCCTGTGAATGAAGCATGTTGGGGGAATGGACTGCTAGATGCACCTGTGGGTGTGTGCCATCTCTTGTCAAATTGTTTTCTATGCTATTTACCTTTGAGGAAGTAATAAGTCCTCGTGGGTGAGAAAAGATGCTTTGGTGTGAATTTGTGTGTACCACACATATGGAAATGCATTCACCAAACTCCATGCATGCACCTGCCAGAGGAGAGCAAAGTGCTGCACATACTTGCACACAGTGGCATATCTAGAGTTGTGCAGGCATGACTAGTGCCATGGGTGCCACAACACCATGGGCACCATGCCTGCCACTGTTCTGCCATACCTGTCCCGTGCCTCCCTGCCACTCAGACCAGATTAATTCTGTTATCCAGGGAACATGGCTTCTTCATTTATGTGTATAGGATGTGCTTGGCTAATTTAATTATTTGATTTTGATGCACCTGGCTCTTTAATTAGTTTATCATGAGGCTCCTAGCTACTTGATTATTTTAACTGGAGGTGTGTGACTTCTTAATTATTGTATCAGAATGCTTGTGATTACTTAATATTTTTCTTGGGGGGCATGTGGGTACTTGATGAATTATCTGGAGGCATGTGACTACTTAATTCTTTTATCTGGAGTCATGGAAATATTTGATTCTTTTATCTGGCATCATGTGACTACTTTATTCTTTTATAAACATGGTGACTCATTTACTAGCATTAAAGCGGTTTAACACCCAGCATTACAACTTTGCTTTAAAAGATTGTTTACAGCTTAGAATCTATTATGCCAGATTTTTTTTAAGCAGAAATTCACTGAATGGGTTAAACATGACATTTTAGTGTTGGATTTAACTAGGAATCCGCATCCGTGCTTAGCTTTAGTTACAAATGTATCTTTGTTTGGAATGCAAATAGACCTCTGAAAAGCCTGCCGGGGAAGTCCTCTTTGTTCTCTCAGTGAGGTGTTTGTTTATTACATTGTAAATAGATACATTTGTAACTAAACCTAAGCACGGAGGAGGATTTCTAGCTAAATACAGCACTAAAATGTCATGTTTAATCAATTCAGTGAATTTCTGCTAAAAAAAATCTGGCATAATAGTTTCTAAGCTGTAAGCAATCTTTTAAAGCAAAGTTGAAATGCTGGGTGTTAGACCACTTTAAGATGCAATACTACCTGTTGCCAATCCTCACAGAATGGGCAACAAATGGATGAAATTGTCAAAAATAGTTGTTCATAGCTTTTATTAAATTCTATTGTGAGCATGTAAAAATAATTAAAAAAATGTCTATTCAGTTCACAATTCTTTTCAAGTTCTTCCCAAACTATCAACCATCTGATCCAATTGTTGTAATTGATCAGAAGTGATTGTTCGGGCCCACCAACTGCAGGAAAAATAATAAGCAATCCGATCAAACTAAAAGAATTGTTCCGAAATTTGGTTCAAACAATCGATAGAACAATCATTTGTTGTCGATCGCCACCATTAACAGTACCCGATCCATCGATCATATGGTCGATCTTTAAGGAGATTCTATCATTAATGCCCACCTTAACAGGCAGTACTCCCCTGGCATTAGAATCAGTGATGCTACCATGTGCTGCCTGCATATGGCAAGATATCCGGCCTTTTGTGCATCAGGCCCATGGAGACCAGATGAAATGGAACAGCAAAGACCTTCACATGATGGTTTTATTAGTGGATGGACAAAAAATGCTAGGAGCTCCAGAAACTGAAATCAGCCAAATGGGAGGATACATCTTAAATGCAATCTGTGGTGGCACACTGATACTTAGTAGGCGCTATGGCAATGACATAGGCTTTGAAGACATGGATCTGTGTGCCACAACCATATTGCTATGTCACACAATATTAACTTTGTTTGTGGGTCCTTCGTTATAATTTTTTTACATTTTTTCATGAATGTACAAATTACTGAATTTATTTATAACTAAAACTCTGAGGGCTCATTCACACTATGAATCGTGGGTGATTTTACCGCGAATAGTACAGTAAAATCACTGCTCACACTTCTGCGATTCAGGATCCAAGAAACAAAGCAAACTGTATATTTTCACTGCACCACCATATAGAGGTATGAAAAATAGTAATATTTATTTAAAATGCAGCAAAAACACGAATAAAATCAATTGAAAACCAGACAAATGTTGTTTAAACACATGATAATGTCAAACAGAATTCAAATAATGCCACACCACGAAGGGTTAATGAATAGCCTGCACTGCCTAAACACTTAGCCTGAGGCTCAAATTGAGCCCCAAACATAAGATGGAGACACGGGTCAGTAATAAAGTGACAAGTATCTGATAATCATGAAAGTGCAGTGTGCACAGAGAAAGTACATGAGATCAAACCATAATAGTGGAAGGCAGAAGACATATGCTCATAGCAAGATCAATAGTGATAAAGTGCATAGGTATGAGATCAGTAGTGGTAAAGTGAATAAGTATGAGATATGGCAAGTATACAAATAGATTAAGCTGCAGTAAATATATTCTACACCGGCAAGCATCTCCAGCATGTGATAAAGTGAGGCAGTGATAAATCCAGGTGATGGGGCCGGACAGGAACGCTCCACAAGTGGACGAAGTGGTCACGTGGACCTCGCCACGCGTGGAGCGTTCCTGTCCACCCCCAGTTCCTGCAGTTAGGCAAAGGCACCCAGACCAGATAATAAGAAAAAATAAATTGGTGACATATAGCAACCTATTTTAGGAAAAAAGGTAGGTTTACATGTATTTTTGGGGCACTAACTATTTGGATGTTACAACCCCCTTGAATTTGTAAATTCAGTATACCTGTTAACAAGATGCAAATAAAAGTCTACGCTTTTATGTGGATGTTTGCATGCTGGTCTTGATATAGTCATTACTTTCTGCTCCTGTAAGATTTAAACAAACAAGGAAAAAACTGAGTGCAGAGGATTTCAAGTACTGACACACTAACTGACAAGATAATTGAACAAAGTCATTCGTGTTTTATCCCTCAGAGGTAACTAATCATAAGCTAAGTACCATGCCAGAACAAATATTGTGCTATGCCTACAGCTATACTTTTACAGATTTAAAATGGAGTATGAATGTGATGGGGTCCTTTGAACCAGATGTGGATGTCTAATAGACCTCACATCATGTGAACCTCTCAAATTTGAATTTCGTGTTTAATTTCAACTTATGTATTCAAAAGTCACAAACTTGAAATTTAACAGATTTGTCCAACTATTGTTGAAGTCAGATTTATGTTGGTTTATTGGGAGCCTAAAATTTCGATCCTCTTTGGCATACAGCTAATTTAGGCAAGAATTTAAAATAATAACAACTTTTGCTTCCATTTAAATACTGAACCTACAATTTAAAAAGACAAAATAGTGGGCAGTGTGTAAAAACATTGTATGAGATACCTTACCCAGCATACATTTCAAAGTAAGGGTGCATATACACACATGCAATTTGTTACCACTTCCATGTAGTGTAAGGGCCAACATATTTTGAATACTATGAACTGATAATGTAGGTAATCTATCAAACTGCATGGAGGTGGTAAAATTGGCAAATCAAAATTGGATGTGTGTACGCACCGTAAGGGAACATTTTAGAAAAGCTATTTCACTGCCCTGCAGGTGGCATTTCTTGTTTATATAAACCTAATGACATTTCCTAATTTCTAAAAAATAGACAATGGCCTATGTTACGTGGTGTATACCTATTGCTTGATATAAGTGCATTGTTTCAGTGTGAAGGTTCTCATCTATTGAAACCAAGTACTGTATATAAATGGCGCATGCCTGTTGGTTCTCAGCCATATTTATTTAAAGCACTTGTACTGGGCTTACTGCCCCCAATGTACACACACATCTGATTGGTTTCTAAAGCTGCGGTATTTCATATGGAATTTCTGAATCTGTAAGGAGATCCTTCAGTTGGTCATGAGGTCACACTATTCACATATATTTATAAATAGACCTCTTTTGGTCACACCCCAAGTATATACTGTATGTAGTGGTTTGAAATATTTCTTAAAACTAAACTAAAATAACATTTTTTTTTCTCTAACAGCCTGCCAGCTCCAATCTCGGCTGGCAGGCTGTTTATGTAGCGGACCTCCGTAACTCATCCGTAGCTAATCTCTGCCCACTGCTCTTGACGCCAATCGTTAGGCAGTCCTGGGGGAGCCACTCTGTGTTAGACGGTCGCAAGGCAGTTAACCATCCTTTGAAATCATTTTTCATGTCTAAATGAAACAAAAATGAATTTTTCCTGAATCTTGCTTTTTGTCAGCTCAATGTATGAGGTTTTCTATTTTGTGTGAAAAGAAAGTTTATCTGTTCCTTAAAAATATACCTTGTAACTGTACTCTGTACCTAGTAGTGACAAGATATATATATACACACTGTACAGCGCTGCGTAATATGTCGGCGCTATATAAATACTAAATAATAATAATAGTACTGTGAGAAGAACTGTCAGCTATAGGATTCATTCAGTGCAGATTTACATAGGGTAGAACTGTGTGTGCTTTGTTATAATTTACAGTACGATACCCATAGTCCTCCAGCTTGCAACTGTACACTGTGCCTTGTACTGTGAATAGAGCTGTCAGCTATGGAATTCTTTCACTGCAAATTTACATAGGTTAGAGCTGAGTGTGCTTAGTTACAATTTACAACAAGGTTCCTGTAGTTCCCCAGCTTCTAGCTGTGCACTGTGCCTGGTACTGTGAGAACTGTAAGCTATAGTATTCCTTGAGTGCTGCTGTGCTGAGTAGCTAAGGTAAAAGAGTGTGTATAAATTGGTTTGACACTGTATTACTGCAGGGTCACACTGTATTGTACTACCAATATAGAGAACTGTAATTCCTAGTAGTTATTTTATACTGCTTTAGTAGTATTTACTTACTGTACAAGTCCAATATAACAGTTGTGTTATACTGTGTCTGTTACCCACCAAATAAAAATCACCTGAATTTAATTCAATTTTCACATTTTCATTCAGGGTGAATTACTTTTACATATTGTGGCTTTTAGCGATCTACAGGTTATCATTTCAAACATTTCACTTCTGGCAGGTGCTGAAAAAATATTGTTTATTCATTTATTTCACTGTTCAAGCCATTGATGTGTTGTATAATGTTGCCCCAGCAGTGATCACACCAGACAATATTTAACTTTCATTTATTTCACTGTTTAAGACACTAACATGTTGGATAGTGTTCAACATGAAGTGATTGCACTAGACAGGTGTTAAAAAAATTGTACATTCATTTTTCAGGCACCATCTCAGGTCCTCCATCCTTGGGCCTAATGTCACTGCACTACTACTAGACAACTTTATGGGTGGCTTTCATTCTACACATCAGCCAGCTAGAAGTACGGTCTCCTGCTGTTTTGACGACAGAGACTGCTATAAGTGCACCACCGTTTCTCAATCTCAGAACCCGGTTCCATGGCCTAATGTTTTTGCTGCCTTCTTCTGTATGTGTCCATAATGCGAAAATCCAATTTGCCTACTGTCACTTTTACGATTTTCTGAGAAAGTAAAAGATTGTTTGGAACTTTTTCACCCTGTTGCCACTGTTCTCCTACACATACCTAGCACATTTGGTGGTTCTAGCATGTATAGGTACATTACTATTAATCTTTAGTCCTAGTTCACAGTGCTCAGTTGCATTGCAGGATAATTCTGCATGTCAACTCACTGCCCATACAGTTCTATGAGCCTGTTCACACTACTGCATTGTAACTTATTGCATAATTCTAACTCGCGACATGCAGGCTTTGTATTAAAGTTTATGTCCACTCTCCATTGCAGTTCACACATTATAATGTGGGCGTTATGCAAATGACCACTGTGAACCTAGACTAAAGTCAGCACCTTGACTTTAATGGAATTCACGAATTAGCTTGGATGAAAATTTGCGGAACATCTTGAGAACATTTTTGCAAGACTTCCAGAGGCATTCTTGTTCATCCCTAGTGGCTGGCACACCACTAAATGCACAAAAGAGGGCTAAGAAGCGAGAGCTAGTTGTACTGACAGTAGCAAAGTAAATAAATGGGTGAAATAAAAGCTTCTTCTTTTTCTCTTTTTTTTGGCAAATTTTGCTTTGTTTATTACTTGTTTTTAGAATGCACTTTCTATCCACCATAAACCTTGTGCTCACCTGCTCCTTCACTGCGCCATTGAGCAAGCAATAGTCCCTGCTATGACTCCTGGGATGTGTGATGGCTATAACCAATCATATTAATGACAGATGTGGGGTAGGTCATTACTCCCACCTTTAAATGTACAGAAGGTATCATGCCATCAAATAGCATTGGATTATTTCCTGGCATTTAAGAATAAATTAGGTGATCATTAGCTGTTCTCTTCAGTGTACTGTAATCTCATAAACAGATCCACATGGTGAAGCAATCTGTTCTTGCTCATTAAGTAAAATAACATTATTCTGTCCCTTTGTCTTATTAGGAAATATGTTTGTTTTGCTTTAGCATTAATGTCCCATACAAAGTAGTCTTGTTTAACACGTCTGTGGTGTTTAAGGACATGTGGCTGTTATTAACTCTCTGAATACTGTGAGGGTGAAAAAAACATGCATAATTTTGAGGCACAGTAATAACACTGAATTTGTATCTAAACATTAGTTACGGTTTTAGGCTAAATCGAACATTTTTTTATGTAGTTGGCTTTGACGATTGTCGGCTCGTGTTTTAAGTTCCTTAAAGCATTCCGGTTTAAGGATTTTACTAATCGAATTTACCAGAATTCACTAGCAATACCGCAGCATTAAGCAGTCACTGAGGTATTTGCATTATTTATAACTTTAAGCACTGCTAAAACATCTCGGCCTACACAGACAATCCCTCCCTACTCTCAAACTCCATGACTCCTCCACCTTTCTGCACGCCCTTTCCTCCTCTTCTTTCACTACCTACATATTGCAACATGCTCTTCCTCCACCTGCTCCTTCACCACCTAGTCCTCACTAAGGTCACCTTATCTAACTCTAGCCTCCCATTTTGCCATCCACCCCCACGCAACTCCCATACCACTCCATCACTGACTTCCTATACACCTCACTGTAAACACGTCTCCACCCCCCTCACAGTTCCTTCCCGCACCCATATTCACTCCCTCTCCACCCTTATTCCCATCCAGACCTCTCACAAGCACACCACCCCTCTCTATTGTGCCTCTGGAATGCTAGATCAGTCCGTAATAAACTCACTGAAATCCATGACCTTTTCCTCTCCAACTCCCTCACCCTCTTTGCCCTCACAGAGACATGGCTTACCCCCTCTGACTCTGCTGCAGCAGCGGCCCTCTCCTATGGGGGGGGCTTCACCTCAGTCACACCCCAGACCAGAAAACAGGTCCAGGGGAGGGGTGGGTCTGCTCCTCTCCCCATCCTGCACTTTCCGTGTCCTCACGCCACCCCCTTCTTTAAACTTTACCTCCTTTGAGACACGTTATCCGCCTCTACCATCCCCTTTCCGGCAGTCATCGCAGTCCTTTACTGCCCCCCATCCACCTCCACTAAACAATTCCTGGACAACCTGGCCTCTTGGCTCCCACACATCCTCTCCTCTGACCTCCCCACCATCATACTTGGGGACTTCAACATCCCCATGAACAGTCCTTACTCCCCGAAGCCTCTCAACTGCTATCCCTCACTACTTCCCTTGGCCTCACCCAACACACCAATTCCCCCACCCACCACGCTGGCCACACTCTTGACCTGATTCTCTCGAAATCCGTCACCCTCCCCAACCTGGACATCACACCCTTCCCCCTCTCCGACCATCATCTTCTCACATTCTCGATCTCCCCATCATGCTCCCCCCACCCTCCACTACCCTCAGGTCGTTGGCAGAGAGATCTGCGTAACCTAGACCCAACTGCACTAGCCAACCCCTCCACTCCCTCACATCCACCCTCCCCAACTTTACCTGCCCAAACCAAGCTGTGGCCAAATACAACCAGGCCCTTTCAGCAGCCCTAGACATTGCTGCACCCCCCACATTTTGCCCCAGCCGTCCCATCAACCCCCAGCCCTGGCACAATGCACACACTCGCAACCTCCAAAAACAGACACGCGCCTATGAACGTAAATGGAGGAAATCCCGCCTCAACTCCGACTTCTTGGAGTACAAGGCCAACCTGCAGCTGTTCTATTCTGCATTAACTGATGCTAAACAAAAATACTTTGCTGCCCTGATTGGATCCCAGGCCTCCAACCCTTGGCCCCTCTTCACCACCTTCAACTCCCTCCCTAACCCCACCACTCCTCCCCCACCTCCGCCCTCTCAGCCACTGATCTGTCCACCCACTTTACTGACAAAATAGACAGCATCCGACGGGAAATCTCATGCCTCCACTCCACCACTTCTTCCTCTCCCACCAATACCTCTCCCCCACCCCACCCACCACTCACCGCCTTTACTCCTACCACAGAGGATGAAGTCAGCCGTCTCCTAGCCACTTCTCCTGCCACCTCCAGCCCCCTAGACCCTGGGCCATCCAACTGCCTCCATCCTCACTTCCCTGTTCTGGCTCCTGTCCTTACCTCTCTGTTTAACCTCTCCCTCTCCATGGGCACCTTCCCCTCTGACTTTAAACAGGCCACTGTACTTCCCCTACTTAAAAAACCCTTACTAGACCCCTCACTTCCATCCAGCTACTGCCCTATCTCCTTACTCCCTTTTGCATCTAAACTCCTGGAGCGTCTAGCCCACCAACGCATGACCCAATACCTTGAATCCAACTCCCTGTTTGACCCCCTACAATCAGGATTCCGGCCAGCCCACTCCACCGAGACTGCCCTCATCAAAGTCGTCAATTACCTCACGCTTGCCAAGGCCAAAGGAAAATACACTATCCTTCTCCTCCTAGACCTCTCATCAGCATTCAACAGTGTTGATCACTCCCTGATTCTCCAGTCCCTGCAATCTGTGGGTATCCAAGACCTTGCCCTAGCATGGTTCTCCTCCTACCTCTCAAATCGCTCCTTCAAGACCTCCTTCAATGGTTCCTCCTCAACCTCCATCCCACTTTCAGTTGGGGTCCCCCAAGGCTCTGTTCTTGGTCCCCTGCTGTTCTCCATTTACATCGCCTCCATCGGAAAACTCATCTCCTCTCTGGGTTTCAACTATCAACTATATGCAGATGACACCCAGATTTACCTCCATACCACTGACCTCTCCACCCCCACCATGGAGAAGGTATCCTCTGGCCTCTCGGCTATTTCATCCTGGATGTCAGCCAGGTTCCTAAAATTAATCCTGGATAAGACTGAACTCCTAATCTTCCCGCCCCGTGCTGTTTTACCCCCCACAGACCTCTATGTCACTGTCAATGGCACAATCATTCCTCCAACCACACAAGCCCGCTGCCTGGGTGTCACCCTGGACTCAGCCCTCTCCTTCACCTCCCACATCCAAACCGTAGCTAGGGCCTGCTATTTCCATTTACGCAACATTTCCAAGATCTGGCCTTTCCTGACCGTAGCTAGGGCCTGATATTTCCATTTACGCAACATCTCCAAGATCTGGCCCCAGACACTGCCAAACTCCTTGTCCATGCCCTCATCATCTCCCGCCTGGACTACTGCAACTCCCTCCTGTCAGGCCTTCCTCAAAACCGCATCGCCCCCCTACAATCCATCATGAACGCAGCAGCCAGACTCATCTACTCCTCCCACCGCTCTGTCTCCACAACTCACCTACGCAAATCCCTTCATTGGCTTCCAATTTGCTTCAGAATCGGCTTCAAGATCCTATGTTTGGCATACAAATCCCTACACAAGTCCTTCCCAACCTACATCTCTGACCTGGTCAGCAGATATACACCTGGCCACCCACTTTGCTCCTCCAACAACGTCCTCTTAACCACCCCATGCATCTCGCACTCCCATGCACGACTGCAGGACTTCACCAGAGCTGCCCCATCCTGTGGAACTCTCTTCCACTGCCCATCAGGCTCGCTCCCACTTTCAACACCTTCAAAAAAACACTCAAAACTCACTTCTTCAAGGAGGCCTACATCAACTCAACACTGCCCTAATCCTTTCTGCCAAGAACTTCTTGTTGCACCCCCTCCTTTCGTCTCACCAACCCCTACCTCTAGATTGTAAGCCTTTGGCAGGGCCCTCTCCCCTTGTGTATCATACTTGACTGTGTGCACTTTACCCAGAATTTGGAACTTGTATTTTTACCACCACCACTCCAGTGTATGATCTGGCATTGTACTACTATCTGCATTGTGTTGTGTATCTCATTGCTTATTACCTGTATTGTTGTATCTATTGTCTATTACCTGTATTGTGCTGTCACCCCTGTTATCATTGTCTGTAATCCTATTTATTGTACAGCGCTGTGTAATATGTTGGCGCTATATCAATCCAATAGATAATAATAATAATAATAATAATAATGTAGGAACAGCAAATGCAAATTCAGAAGCTTAAAAATTATGTTCCTGATTCTTGCAGCTTTGTGCATTCCTACACACACGAGCAGGTCACTACTGTGAGTCAGATCAAGCTATCAGTAGGCATATACCATGAGAATGAATGTGTCTGCTTGACATTAGTTACAATTGACCCTTTCCTGATTAAAACTTGATTAGAAATAAACTATCATTTTAACACATTACTATACTTTATGATTACCAGATTTCAGGAAAACTGTGATTAAATATTGATTGGAACCCACTGCTAGCTTTGTGTTGGTTAGGGCAGTACAAAGTATTGTTTTATTGTAATTTTTTTTTATTGATGCAACATCTTCCATAGCACTGTACAAAGTGCAATACAGGCAATAGCAGGGACCACAGATACATGAGCAGTTCAACACATAGTACAATCAGGTCATCCAGCAACACGAGTACAACTACATACAATTGATGTATAGTGAGAGCCATCACCAATACGGGTATATGTTAATTTGATATTATACAACAGAAACACGTCGAGCATCTATTTAGATCGATAATGAATGGACATAACCAACCAACGTTTGCTCGATAAAAATCCAAACGTCAAAAAATTTTACAAAATATTTTCTTTGGATTCTTTTATTCTCTTAAATGTCTAATCTATGAATAGAACTCCTAGATTTAGAATGATAAATTGATGTAGTAGGGTACAAAATTATAATCAGTAGGTTGTTAAATGGCACTGGCTAACAAGTAAGTTTGAGAGGGGGAAAGGAGACACCTGGACTGAAAGGGGTTTGGAGGCTGTCATATTTATTTTTTTAAACAATGCAAATTGCCTGACTATCCTGCTGATCCTCTGCCTCTAAAAACTTTTAGCCCTAGACCCTGAACATAGCATATGCAGATCAGGATCAGCATAGATCATTATAGTCAGATCTGACAAGAATAGCTGCATTCTTGTTTTAGGTGGGTCATTCAAACACTGCTAATCCCAGAATAATCAGCAGGACCGCCAGGCAACTGGTTTTGTTTAAAAGGAAATCATTATGGCAGCCACCTTACAACTCTTTGTTTGAGGTTTGCTTTAAGATTGCTACACAGGGCCTAAAGCTGCTTATGGTTGTTGGGCTTTTTGAATCGTGGGACAGGTAGGACAGAATTACAATATATTTCACAAGAAAGCCAGTTCCAATCAACTGCATTTATTAATATCTGTCTGGACAACTTTAAAACTTATACTAATTTGTAGTCAAATAATAATTCACCAATGCAACATTCCATAACTTTCAATCAACTTTCATAATTGTAACTGCTATAAACTGATGAAATGTGTCAGAGGATAGATTGCTGTGGGTTGCTGCCTTCCTTATTTTCTTTTTTGTACTGGCTTATCAAATGACTTCACATGTCAGTTGGGAAAGATACATTGACAACTTAAAGCAAAGACCTTAACTTACATTATTCAAAGGAAACATTCAAAGAAACCTGAAGTGAAAGAAATAGGCAGTTGCCATCTTTCTTTCTTTCTTTTCTTTTTTTTTAATGATAAGTGTACAGCTTTTGTGTCATCTTTTGGCTTCAATAGTACTGGAGTTACACATGAAACAAGCACGCAGCTAATAAAATCAGAGCTCTAGCTCAACATACTAGTTCTAGACCAGAGAATCAGTAGGAACTAATAGAAGAGAAGGCATATGAATAAATAGAAGCTCCTATAAAAACAAAGTTGCAAAGTTTGTTAAATCAGAATATTTCTTACGCCTTCGTTAGCACATGGACGTAAGCCTTTATGCGCACAAACCTTCACACGTGTCAGCGTCACATCACGTGGTAACACAGCTGTGATATCAGTTATCACGCTTTTGTGAATCAAGCCCTTGGTTAGTAATAATAATAATAAAAAATTACATGATTAAATTCAAAAGGTGCAAAAGTATGCTCCTTCACTGAATTAATGAAACATTTTTGGGATAAAAATGATAAACTGCAATATAAAATCATAGGAGTTATCAATTGTCATCTCATCAAAGAACCAGCCCACAAGTAAAATAGTTTATGTCCATTATTTTCCGTGACGTTTGATGAATGGTTGGCAACACTTTCTATACAGAAATGTTGAAATGGAACAAACTTCCCTTCACCTGTTCAGCTGTTTAGCTCTCTAGTCTTAAAGAGACACTGAAGAGTAAACAAAAATTATACTATAATTATTTGTATGTGTAGTACAGCTGAGAAATTAAACATTAGGAGCAGAGACATAAGTGTAATATTGTTTCCAGTTCTATTTCAAAGTGTTATGCCATCATAGAAATGGGACTTAGCCTTTTTTTAAAGGCGGCTGGGCAACATGCCTTATACTAACAATTTTCATTAAATCCTTCAGTTGCAGTTGAAGCAAGCCAGAACCATGCACTGCTAGATTCTATCGAGTGATCTTTTTAAAAAACAATTTCCTGTGATTCTAATCTCTTCTGACTTAAGATTGTCAACAGGATACTAATAATTCTTGCTTGCATGCAACTTTAAGGCTACTTACCCACCAAGACGTTGCATTTTAAGAAACGTTAAGGTCACATAACGTACCCCTAACGCAAAGCATGGTGGTGTTGAAGCTGGATGTCAGGTTGAGCAGCGTTATGCGGCTCTCAATGCAGCCGCTCCAGGATAGTGATGGGAAGTCTTGATTTTTTTAAGGATTCGGATCATTCGAATCGGATCATTGAAAAGATCTGAATCTTTGAACCGAATCATTTGGATCATTTTTCTAGGGAAGCAGACTGGGTTAAATGACTAGCAGGACAGGACTTTCCCTGCACTGTACATTCTGTATGTTCCTATTTCTTCCAGAAAGACATCCACTGTGAACCGAATCTTTCATTGTGATGATCCGGATGATTCGACTCACAAAAAAGATCCAGATCAAATGAACGATTCGTTCATGATCCGGACAACACTATGAGTCCCACCACGAGTCACCACAGTGCAATGACAGGTATAGCGCCTCAGGGGCGCTGAGGCGCTAAACCTGTCACTGCCGATTTACTGTTATCCCCATTTATTGCCTGATGAAGCGGGCTCGGCCTGCGAAACGCGTTGCACCTCTGGGGTACCGTATAATAAATGTGATTGTTATTATTCAGACAGTATTTCGTGTCTGCTTTCTGGGGGTAAGCCCACCACTTCCACCAAGCAATTTTTAACAATTTTATCCATTTTTATCCTGCTGGCGCCTCTGTCTATTATATTGATATTGTGTCCACCCCTGGTGGAGGGGAGAACCACCCCTTTGTTTTTCCTGTCTACAGAGAGCGACTTCTTAACCCTGAGTGAGGACAGGTCTAATCTCCTCACCTGCCTTTATAGTGGTTGCCTGAATGGTAACCCATGTTTGTGAGTATATCTTTTCTCACCAATTATATACCCTTTTCTAACAACATACTACACCATATTGGGCTCTCGGTTTGCTCTATTTTGTATGTTGCAGATAGCAATGACTTACATGAATACAGCTTATGGTTTGTACTGCAGTTTTATATAGAATAGCACGAGGCAATCATTGTATATAAAATGTTGGAAAAGTGTTGATCAGCAATCAGAAATTATTTTACATTATAGTAGACAGGACGTGAATGGTTTGGAATACTATTAATGGATTCCAAAGTTTCAAGATCAAATGACTGAATTTATTAAGATGTTGCAGCATCATATAGCATCTACCGTATTTTGTAAAATGGCAGGTGTCTATGTCCACTTCTGCTCATGTGTGCCGGCTGGGGTAGTGTGCATGTGGAGGACCACTCCGTGCATGGGTGGGAGGAGGGCCACAACCATGTGCAGGGCGGTACATGCGCAGCGCGGCCTAGCACCCATTACTGGATCGGGCTAAATTACTAGTCACAAATAATTAAATGCATCAGCCACTGTGATAGAGACTAATGACTTTGTCATACTTAGTAAACTTAGCGTTTTCTTTGCAGTACAAATAAGCAGAATTGTTACAACAGCATCTGTTCCTTCCCCAAATTGGCCATATAATTACACATTATTATTAATAATGATAATAGTCTGCATTAGTCAGGTAAGAAGCTTGTTAAGCCCAGGACTGTGTAATATGGTATCTAGTAAAGGGATTGTGACGATTAAGTGCCACACCTCACACGTCTGATTATTGGTGATCTGCGGAATCACCAAGAATGCAGACGCTATACTCGATTATGTGTGATCCGCAGACTCACCAATAATGCCAGTATAGCAAGACTGAGAGCAGAGTGTGTAGTGATTGGTGTAACCGTCACTATAATGCTTTAAAGAGACCTCACCAGAGGGGCTGGTGAGGTATAAACAGTACACTTCGTGTGTACTAACGTACAACCTCCAGCAAGCTGGGGAAACAATACTGAAGAGACTGAATCTCTTGAGGAGCGGGTGATGCAGACTATACTGCAGGCAAATGAACACCCGAGGTGCGGGTGAGTCATACTGAACTGCAGCCTACGAGATACAGTAATACTAAAACAACAGGTACCTAATGAGCAGGTAATTAGGACTAACTATATCCTAGCAGAGCTGGCGCAGTTAACACCTCACCAGTGGTGAGGGCCCACTGGCGAGTAGAATGGTCAGACAGGGAGGGTTCGGCAAGAGGTAAGTATCAGTACAGGATCGTGAAGCAAGAGAATAGTCGGTAATCAGGCAGAGATTCAGCAACAGGTAGGCAGATAGGCGAAAGTACAGGAACAGAAGACAGGATCAAGGTCAGAGTAATAGCTAAGAGTCATACACAGGAGATCAATACAGAAGCAATAACCTAGTCTGGGTGTGAAATCCGTAGCGTCAACACCCGGGAACTAGTCCAAACAAATAGCAATAACAGAGTAGCAATATCCTAAGCTTGGGGATGAGGTCCTTGGTCTCAACCCCCTGGAACTGGTCTAAAGTACAACAGAGCAATGAGACAACAATCCTAAACTTGGGGGTGAGGTCCTTGGTCTCAACCCCCTGGAACTGGTCTAAAGTATAACAGAGCAATGAGACAACAATCCTGAGACAACAATCCTAATCTTGGGGGTGAGGTCCTTGGTCTCAACCTCCTGGAACTGGTCTAAAGTATAACAGAGCAATGCCACAACAATCCTGAGCTTGGGGGTGAGATCCTCGGTCTCAACCCCCTGGGACTAGTCTAAAGTATAACAGAACGATCACACAGCAATCCTAAGCTTGGGGGTGAGGTCCTTGGTCTCAACCCCCTGGAACTGGTCTAAAGTATAACAGAGTAATAGCAATATCCTAATCTAGGTGTGAAATCCTTGGCATCACACCTGGGATCTAATCTGACAGATAACAGAGCAATAGCAATATCCTAATCTAAAGGTCTGAGCGCTGACACACAAGCATTCACGACAACAGACAAGGACAGAGTAACAATTCCTGGTTTAAATACTGAAAGCAGATTCAAGCAGCCCCGCCTGAGGGGCTGAGCCAGCCTGCAAGGTAGATTGACAGGAGGAAGTCAGCAGACCACAATGTAAGCTGATCTGTCTCCTCCGCCCATAAAGGTCCTTTTGCTCCATGCGCAGGCGTGTGGATTTAAGCTGCTGTGCAAGAGAGATTCCTGTCCCCCCTGAGGTGACATCAGGTGTGAAAGCAGCTGCGTTGCTTTCCCCCACAGAGGTAACGTCTTTGATAGTTACAGGGATATTATGCTTGGAATACACGGTTCGTTTCTGGTCTCAATCGTTTTTGCCGCTTGATTCTGCAGTCGATTCTCTTATCTTGCGTTAGTTTTTCTTGTCTTTTTCCATTCAGTTCTATCAGACAACGAGCGGCCACAGAATCGAAAGGGAGATCGGACATGTCGGAAATTATCTATCAAACTATCTAATCAGCTAAAAAACGAACCCAGCATTAGCGTACCTTCTCCATGTGAAGGATAGATAATTGTCTAGTAATTCAATTACAATAGTGTATTTTGTTCTTTCGCACAAATGCCACAACTATTGACAAATGTTTCTTTCAAGTAAGTGATCACTACCATAAAGATCCCCCAAGAAAATAGATGCCTGCTTGGAATGCCAGAAATCTGGTGTTAATATTTAAAAATTATGCTAAAGCTCCATCCTAAATCCTTCTCTAGCTCTGTATTACCCATCTTCATTTCACTTAAAGAGACACTGAAGCGAAAAAAAAATGTATGATATCATGAATTGGTTGTGTAGTAGGTGTAATTACTAGAACATTGGTAGCAAAAAAAATATTCTTATATTTTTATTTTCAGTTATACAGCTTTTTTTTTTATAACATTGCAATTTACACATTACTCAGCATTTTCAATGTTTTTACAGAACAGGCAATGAACGTTTGACCTGTCCTGAACTGTTCTCTGCTAAAGAAAAACACAATACAGTTGAGATACCCTAATCAGAAGTCAAAGCTCTCTGCGACTTTCAAAGTCGTAGAACTCAATGGCTATTTGCATAGATAACAACTGGAGTTTCTTAACTCTTCCTGTACTGGAAACAAATGTTACACTTATGTCTCTGCTCCTAATGCTTTATTTCTTAGCTGTACTACACATACAAATCATTATATCATAATTTTTTTTCGCTTCAGTGTCTCTTTAAAGCAGGAACTGGTGATTCCTTAAAACTAAGCAAAAATAGGTCTACACATCAAATGCATGGAGCCCATGAAGACGGTTCAGTAATTTACATAGGTATTCTCAACCATTGCCATACTGATGGTGATGGCTGCAGTGCTCTACTGTGGGAATGTATTTTATACATGCAGGGATCTTTTTAAAACATTTTCCTTGACATTTTTGTTAAGGAAAATGATTGTAAATCATTTCTGCATTCTAAGTCAATGAAGAGTTTTAGGCCTTGTTCACATTGATCATTGTGGTGCGCTCCCTGCGATAGCAGGTATGCAACACAATGGATTGGGAAAGTGGTGCCGCATATACACAAGCATTGTGTTGCATACAGTGAAGTCAATGATAAGTATGCTTCACTGTAATCGTTAGCGCCCACATTTTGCAGTAGCACACTGCATGCAGTGCATTACCATGCCACACCCAGTTGTATTCCAATGCACCAACCGCACTTTCATCACATAGGTGGTGAATTGCAGTGTAGTAAGCCGCATTACAGAGCGGATGTTATACTGCATTGCAACGCAACACTGTGAATGTGTCCTTTCGATACCTACCCAAATGGTCTTTATGTATTAATTTATTATTTTTTTTATTTCATCCTGGCATAGGAGAGGCTGGGGAACATCCTGCTTCCTTTTTTTTCCTGGTTGAACCTGATGGACGGATTTCTTTTTTCAACCAAACTATGTAATTATTTTAGTTTCTAGCAACAGTGGTGTAAAAAAGCATAGTTGCTGTCAATACTTGGTTGTAATGTTCAAAAGTCTTCTTGTTTTGTTTGTACCAGTTTAGAAAGATTAAATACACCTGATGCTCAAATACAGGTACCATAAATGCAATACTGAGACTAGATAGAACATCACTATTGGCTACATCACTATCCAGTTGTCATTCATACTATATATTTACTGCAGAAACTTAATGAATGAAGCAAAAGACTTTAGGACCAGTTGTTTCGTAGGCCTACCATCCTGTTGTTCAGATTTAGAGATTCTCACCCTTGGCTTTTTGTGATATGATTCATTTGATAAATGGATTTAGAGCTTCAAAATCTAGCATTAATGTTGAATATGCAGTAATACTGTCTGGTTTATATTGAGTTGTTTGGGCAAGTAATGATTACTTTCATTCATTTTGGGATGATGATTGTAGTAATTGATGATGGTTGAGATTATTGTCACCATCATCATCATTATCATCATCAACATTAAGGCTGGTTTCACAGTGGGACGTTACAGGCGCACGTTAGAGCAGCCTGTAACGCACCCCACCGCACAGCAATGAAAAATCAATGGGCTGTTCACAGTGCCCACGTTGCGTTACAGAGTAACGCTGCACCACCAGACAACGTACTGCATGCAGTACCTTCTAAGCGGCAGAGCCGCGTTAGACTGCTTGCACATGCTCAGTAACGTTGGGGAGGAGCGGAGAGCGGCCAGGCACATGGCTAATTCATATTCACTGCACTCAGTGACGTGCAGTGTTTACTTCCTGGAGCGGCCGCTCTGTGCAGCGATTGGCCGGCGGGACCACGTGATGCCGCATGCGCACAAGAGTACGCATCACGGCATCACGGACGCCAGAGTGAGCTGCACAACGCGGCTCACTCTGACGTCCAAAGCAGGGAGCACCAGGCGTTGCGTTAGGGGCACGTTATGTGACCATAACGTCCCCTACAACGCAACGTCCTGGTGTGAAACCAGCCTTAAGCATACCTGTAGATTTTCTGTAACATATATCATGTTTACTAATTCAAATATCTATCAGGTTAAACTAACTTCTTTATATGTGTTAAATAGGAATTTGGTAAAGAAATGCACACATAGAAATTAGTCTCTTTTGGAAATGCCCTTAAAATATCAATATTATAATTATAACTGGTTATTTATATACTGCTGACATCTTCTGCAGCACTTTACAGAGTATATAGTCAAGTCACTAATATTCATGAAAAAGTTCAAACCCCGCCATAACCTTATTTTAATGTCCCTACCATGAAAATGTATTTATTTTATTTATTTAAGTATTTATATAGCGCCAACATATTATGCAACATAATATACAGAGTACATTGTTTTGTCACTAACTGTCCCTCAGAAGGGCTCACGATCTAGTCCCTACCATAGTCATATGTCTATGTATGTATCGTGTAGTACATGTATCATAGTCTAGGGCCAATTTAGGGGGAAGCCAATTAACTTACCTATATGTTTTTGGGATGTGGGAGGAAACCGGAGTGCCCGGAGAAACCCCACACAGACACGGGGAGAACATACAAACTCCTTGCAGATGTTGACCTGGCTGGGATTCGAACCGGGGACCCAGAGCTGCAAGGTGAGAGCGCTAACCCCTACACCACCGTGCTGCCCATGTACAAGAAATCTTGACAATTGTATGGAAGTGTTGAAGTTTGTTACAACAGAGATGATTAAGACTTTATTTATTGATTATTTAAGACTTTGATTTATTTTTAGATATATTAGAATACAAATAAACATTGAAGGATAAAAAGTTAATTATCTACAATATACATTAGCAATGCAACTATATCATTTTAGGTGAACATTTATCTGGCATATGTGTTTTTATAGTATTCTCCATAAGTAAATTGTAAATATTTTGCTGTTTTTTTTTTGTGTGTGTTTTTTTTTTTGCCTAGAATGTATTGTACTGAAATGTACAATTGACAGTGTTTCATATAATTTAACAGAGACATTAGCACAACAATTTGTAATAGCAATGGTATTGATGATGTAATATAATTAAAAATTGCAGGAATATAATGATAGTAGTAAAAACATCAACAATTAAAATAATTTAAAATGTAAAATAACATAAAGTAATAATCATAAGAATGCAGATTGCATCACTGTGTCATAGATATTTCATTCTAAAGTTCCTTTATTCTGTCTATACTTCAGTATCAGAGTCTGTTATATGCATAGCAATTTTTACATTCTCAAAAATGTCATAAAATATATAATATATATGCACATTCTTGTGTTTTAGATACTGTGTTTTTCTCTCCTACTGTCCTGTATAGCATAAATACCTTCACTAGCTGAATCTGGTGCTTGAAATAAGTTAAGGGATGAATGAAAATGTTTGCTTTCTTAGAAAACGTTGTTACAATATTCAAATATAAAAAAATTGCAATATTAAAATAATACTACTTTTTTTTAAAATATAGAACACCCTTAAAGACTCTATAAGACTGTCCATTTTTAGGTTTTAAATGCCTTCTCTTTTTGTGTGTGTGTTTCCCTTTTTTAATTTTCTAAACACTTTTTTTATTTTAGTGCTCTGTTTGAAGGTATTGTCTGTACAAACATCAGCAATTAATCAGGTTTTGTTATAAAGACATTAGACTTTTGACATAAATACTCAAGGTGTTTCTTTCAGTCTAGAGTGATTTGATATGTGTTACTAAGTGAGAACTTAATAATGATTAAATGCTACAGGCAGCTTGTTATAAAAAAGGAATTGCGGAACAAGAGGGACGGGGAAAAGACATATAAAAAAGGCAGCCCTAAAGCTACAGGCAAATAATATGTACACAGGAAGCTTCACTGGGATCCCTTCTTTTATCTTTGCAGTGCAATATTTTAGCCTGTCGCAACATAACTCATGGACTGAGAAAAAAAGTAGATTTGTGATTATTTGTAACACTTGCTGGCAGTTTTCAACAAGATTCCAGATGCACAACACACAGTTGATCTTTTTAGAATAGTGCTTCCTTTTGCTAGTTTATTTTTACTCCATTCTAGAAATATGGGTTCTGGTCTGATATGTTATATGTCATTTTTGTAATTTGCAATATTTTGTTTTTAAATTATTATTTTTTTTAGTATCAGGACATTTAAAGTCGAAAAAGTTATATTTCACTAATATGCATTGGGATAAAAAACAGAATACTTGATGCATAAATAGGACATGATATTTAGTTTCTGACATTGAGACTATGACACTGAGAAAAGACATGCAATGCAGGGTATTTTAGGTCAAATTCCTTGATTTTTCTTTTTTTAAATGCAAATTATTCAACAATGCAATTCCATACAAGTGATTTATGTTTTTTTGTCCTTTATTTTTTCCTTGCAGTTTTCATGCTTCTGTACCTGGCAAACCAGTTATCCTAACAAAATACCAGTGGCATAAATATATTATTATAGGATTCAGGGCAGGTTGCTATTTCTTACGGTAATTTAGTTATAATAGTGATACTATAGTGATACTTCTTTTGTGTGCTTACTCTTTCCACACTTCATTGTTTAGCATTGTAAGAGCTAGTGCAGACACATCTTGTGGCCTGTATACACTGTGTGGTGTCACTTTTAAATATGTATTTTTGTAGATTCATATATTTATTATATTTTAGACTTTTGTAGAAAGTCCATTGCTTTTGTTTTTAGATTATAATCTTTGTCTTTGCACTCTTTTTGCTGTTTGATATCCTGCTAGAAATTTTTACTGTATGATCTTTAGGAAAATACTGCTCCCTTTCTTTGTATCCCCATATACGAATTGTAAAGTAAAAGAAGTGGGCTTTTATATGATCTCCTGTATTGTGAAACAAAGTGAAGATTGGCTAGTTTATTTAAAACAATCCTCTGTCAATGATTATTAGAAACACAATTTCACTTTACAGCTCTTGGCTAGTCTTCTCCACCAATGAACCACCCAAAGAGTTGCTTAGGAGCTAAGTTTAAGAAATAACTTACCATTGGTACCTCTTCATATTTTTCCCTTAATTCCACTCACTTACACAGTGAACACTATATCCAAATGCCCACCTCTGTTTCGGCAAACAAGTTCAGAAATAAATGTCTGCGTGCCTTTTATATTATTGTGCCAGTGATTGACTATATAGTTATTTGCCCTAATTTCTGATTCTGAATAATCCTGTTCTGTTATAATGTATTTAAGAAAAATATTATGCTTGTTTCAGAATATTCTTAAATAATGATGGTTTTATCTTATGATCAGAATCAGGACTAGTAGGTATCTATGATCATTTTTTTTTGTAAGCTTGACGTTTTCGTTATACTTACACTCTTATATTCAACTTGTTCATATTTTAAACTGCCACAGAGATCCTAGAAATCAAAACTGTGTTGTACACATGGAAGTCTGTCTATACTGCTCAAATCAACCTTGGAGTCCTTTGTACACAGAAGTTCTTGGTTATGATCTGGCTTACATTTGTTCCACTCTACTTGGTACAAATGTAACCCCTTCCCCGCTAAGGAGACTGAGAGGAGCATAACGGAACTGTAAACCTAAAAATGTCCACAGACTGCTTAGCCATTGTCCCCCTACCCCACCCCCTCCCATGTCCCCCTTTTTCCCCTTGCTTTGGCAATACCTGTATGAATCTTGGTCATGCCAATAAAGCTATCTTTGATTTGATTTGATTTGGAAGTGTGGCATAGCTCCGCTGTGACACACTGAGAAAATGTTTTGTTTTCTCATGAACAAGAACTTGTATAGTAGGGTCACTAGCTTTCTGAGTGGTGTATAGAATAACTGAATATTTGACACACATAATAATAGGTACTAGAATTCAAAAAATAAATAGATTAATAATAAATACATATATGCAACAGAGTACCAATATAAAATAGAATACCACAAATAGGAAGACAACATTTAATGGATCAAGGAGAGGAATGCACTCTTAAAGGGGACCTTTGCTGAAAAATAGTAGGGGGGAAAAAAATAAATGAATATATTAAAAAGTGAAAAGTAAAAAATAGAAGAGAGATCAGGAAATGATTGCTATTCACAGTGTAATTCGTTAATGTTGCTTGATGAACAATGAGCCTGCACGTCAACATCCTTACTACTGGCAGACAAAAACCCCCCCACTAACAATGCACCCAAAACCCGACTACTATTTTTTTTATTGATATACATATACACAGAGCTACTGGTTGCTTGGCAGTTGGGAACAGCTGTTATTTCCCACAATGCAACAAGGTTCACAGAACAGAAAATGCCATGACCATGGTCATGACATCACACTGTGGGAGGGGTTTTATCACAATATCAGCTTCACAGGCCCCCCCTGATGATCTATTACAAAAAAAGGTAATGATTTCTCATAGGAAAGAGGGTATCAGCTACTTATTGGGATAAAGTTCAAACCTTGGTTTAAGTTCCTCTTTAAATCCTGAGAAAATTAGTTTTCCTCCCTTTTTTATATATATCTAGGAGAGATGCTGTGAAATTCATTGATAGGCTAGCAGTAGTTAACTGAACAGCGCAGTGCCTTCTGGTTGCCCCTAGTGATCTTTCCTGACTCCCTATCTTCTGGGAAGTCTTGTTGTCTCTTCATGTGATTTCAGACACACAGGGCTATATGCAATTCACTTTTTCTCCTGAGTTTTCTCACAGGTGATATTTTTAAACTCATGAATAAAATGCCTTTTAAACTTCCGGAAAGCAAGATAATGCTCAAAATAATTTTGATAGTACCTTTTCACCTACTTTTTGGTACTTTTTTAGTTGAAATGTGCTGTAAAGTTATTTAAAATTGAAGATGAAAAATTATCTCCTAGGAGAAAACTCAGGTGGAAAAGAAAATTGCATATGGCCCACAGACTGCTGATATGAAAATCTGAGTGTTTAGTGAAATCACCACATGATGAATGCATGACTCACCAGAAAGGAGGAGTGACCACATCCACCAGATGCAGGTCTGCTAAGTAAATGACTGTAATAGATGTACTTCATTACAGCTTTACTGTGGATGTATCTAGGTAGGAAAAGCTTACCAAGGTGAAGACACAGCAAGTAAGTTTTCATGGTGGTGGACATAAATCAATGGCCTCTCAGGACAAGCATTTAGCAGTTGTTAATAGGCTGGAGTCTCAATGTACCTTTTGCCAAAAGCTTAAATTAGCATGTAATGGTTCAATAGAGGTTAATCCATTGCTATATCTACCAACTGAAATATATCTCCCAACTGACATATGCAATTAACTTTTTCTCCTAGGTGACAATGCTGATCCTGGGCCATATGCAATTCACTTTTTCACCTGACTTTTCTCCTAGGAGATAATTTTTCATCTTCAATTTAGAATACGTTTTCAGCAATTTGCAAAGGAAAAAGTACCACAAAGTAGGAGAAAAGGTACTATCAAAATTATTTTGAGTATTTTTTTGCTTGCTGGGGGTTTAAAACGCATTTTATTGACAAGTTTCAAAATATCACCTAGGAGAAAACTCAGGTGAAAAACTGAATTGCATATGGCCCATTATCTCTAAAATAACTTTTAAGCATTGTACAATTCCAAAAAGCACATTAAAGTAACTGAAAAAGTGGTATCAAAATTATTTTGAGTATTTTCTTGTTTGCTGGTGGTTTATAAAGCATGTTATGACAAGATGGGAAAATGTCACCTAGGAGAAAACTCAAGAGAAAAAAATGAATTGTATATGGGCCTCTGTCTCATATTTTTGTTTTCACCCTGAATAAAGGCTGTATAAATTGGCTTTTGCTCCAGTGAACACCTATGGATTTTGGACTATGGTATGATTAGATTACTTAGCAATATAACTTCTATCACCTCTTGTTTTGGGCCATTGTCATGTAGGAAGAGGAACCTTCCTCCCATTGACAATGTCCTGACAGAGAGCAGCAGGTTTTCATTGAGAATTTGAGAGTATTTTTCCCCACTACTTGACTCAGTCCCTGCAGCAGAGAAATACCCTCACTTGGATGCTACAACCTTCATATCTCCTTTTTCCATTTGGCTTCAAAATTGTGAAGGTGCATTTTGGCAGGGCTAAGTCTAATTCAATGTAGCCTTTCTTGAGAGGTGGCTTTTCTTTTAAACCCTTCAGGCTATGTTCACAGTGGTCAGTTGCATAACGCACTAATTATAATGTGTTTAGTATTGCAATGGAAACTGGACATGGCAGCCCCCATATCCCTCTCACTTCAGTTGTTCTTTATAGGACCTCTGTCGCAAAAATCTTAAAATATATGTAAACGTATACAATTAAGAAGTATGTTTCTTCCAGAGTAAAATGAGCCATAAATTACTTTTCTCCTATGTTGCTGTCACTTACAGTGGGTAGTAGAAATCTGACAGAAGCGACAGGTTTTGGACTAGCCCATCTCCTCATGGGGGGGGGGGGTTCACAGGAATTTCCTTATTTTTAAAATGCACTTAGTGAATGACAGTTGTTCCGTCCAACTGCCAAAAAAGTGTATGGTGAGCAGGGAGGCTGGCCAGCATCTTTGTATAAATCATTTTCAGGGAGTGTCTTTATAAAGAATAAAGGCCAGGCTGAGAATCCCCTACCGAGAGATGGACTAGCCCAAAATCTGACGGTAATGTCAGATTTCTACTACTTACTGTAAATGCCAGCAACTAGGAGAGAAGTAATTTATGGCTCATTTTATTTAGGAAGAAATGTACTTCTTATTTGTATGTGTTTTAAATTTTAAGATTAAGTTCCTCTTTAACTAATTTTCCTGAAATATCTAATTTAAAGGACACCTCTAGTGAAAAAAATAGGGGAAGCACCATCACAAGTCAGGCTATAAAAAAATATAAGTTATAGGATTATGGGCCATATTCTATTGCTGAACTCGCCAGCGCTAAGCACTGGCGAGTTCTTAACTTAGGCGATGGGGGCATCGCCTAATCTAATTAAACTTTAGACCCCCCCAGGCGGAAAAGAACTCGCTTGGGCGATATAATCGCCCAGCGAGTTCTTAACACCGAATCCAATTGCCCTTATCATGTCTCCGGGAAGCGATGCTTCCCGGCAGACATGAGCGTTAGCTTAGACCTGCAAAAAGCAGGTCTAAACTAGCTAACGCACGTCGTCGCCGCTGCATCTGGGGGTCTCCTTTAATAAGGAGACCCCCAGAGCTCTCCGTCGGGTCGCCGCAGAATTTAGAAGCCCCCGCGCAGCTCTGCACCGGCACCCCTGCTGGCATACATACCGCCGCAGATCACCCGCCGCCTCTCGCCGCAAAATCCGTTGCGTAATTACAGTGTATCTAACACTGTAATTACTGTCGGCATAGAAGGAGCCCGGGCAAAGCATCTTTGAATCTGCAGCCTGGGCTCCCCATTGGTCCGCTGTCTAAACCAATAAAATGGCTCAGACAGCGGACCAATGGGGGGGAGCCCAGGCTGCAGATTCAAAGATGCTTTGCCCGGGCTCCTTCTATGCCGACAGTAATTACAGTGTTAGATACACTGTAATTACGCAACGGATTTTGCGGCGAGAGGCGGCGGGTGATCTGCGGCGGTATGTATGCCAGCAGGGGTGCTGGTGCAGAGCTGCGCGGGGGCTTCTAAATTCTGCGGCGACCTGACGGAGAGCTCTGGGGGTCTCCTTATTAAAGGAGACCCCCAGATGCAGCGGCGGAAGATGGCGGCGGGCGAGTGCGCATGTGTGGGGAGTGAGGCCGTGGTGCTGATGGACAGCACCACAGCGTAAACCTCACTCCCCATCGCTCGGTAAAAGGGAGCATCGCTCAGGCTTTCGCCTGAGTAATGCTCCCTAACGATTGGCCATCGCGCGAAGGATATGGGCAATAGGATTTGCCGGTAATCCTCGCGCGATGGCAAGGTGATAAGTAGCTCGCATCTGCAAGCTACTTATCACCTTGAATAGGATATGGCCCTATGTGTGCAGAAAGGATCCGAAAATGTCAATATGAAATTTGAAGAAGAAAGTAGATCCAAAGGACCGCACCACATCCATCAAAATTACATCCTTCTAAATTACACAAAAATAGCCTTTAATTGATATATTGCACAAACAGACATGATTAAAACACCATTAAAAACTCAATAGGCAAGTGTGGAAAAAATACTTAATATTGAGTATACATTAATAAATACAGCTTGTTCAAGTCATCCAACAATATAGTTTAAATAATAAACCCAGGGGTAGAGCGCACGGAGGTGTCTTGTGCGGATGGCACTCGATCTCCCCTCTTCTCCTTCTCAGCCAGTAAGAGCATGTTCACTGTGCACTTAACAAACCTTAGGCCATATGCAATTATATTTTCTCCTGAGTTTTCTCCTAGGTGATATTTTTAAACGTGAATACAATGTATTTTAAACCACCAGCAAGCAAGAAAATACTCAAAATAATTTTGATAGTACTCTAAGGCCTCTTGCACACTGCAACTGATTCAGATTCAGATTCCGCTTTTTAATCAGTTTTTACATCAGATTCAGATTCTGATTTGCAGTTTGCTCCCTGCACACTGCAAATCGGAATCTGAATCGGATGTAAAAACTGATTAAAAAGCGGAATCTGAAACGGAATCAGTTGCAGTGTGCAAGAAGCCTTACACATACATTTTGTTACTTTTTCATTTGCAGAGTGCTGAAAAGTTATTTTGAATACAATATGAAAATTATCTCCTTGGGGAAAACTAAGGTGAAAAATTGAATTGCATATGAGCCCTTGTGGCTGTTTTTTTTCATTGATAAGTTTAAAAATATCACCTAGGAGAAAACTATGGAGAAAAAGTGAATTGCATATGGGCCCGGGTCTCCTTCACTTTTCCTTCCTTGGTTCGCCATCCTTTACCCTGTTTGCTCGTAGGACCATTCTTTAATTCTATGAGTATTTGGCATTTGCACTTTCCAGACTACATTCATTTGCACAGGCACTATCAGCACTTTCAGAATTCAGATTGATTATACTTCTGCAATTATTAATTTATGGTTATTCATTTGCACTGGCACTTTGTGTTCTGCCCTTGGATTTATCATTAAAGCTGTATTGGATGATTTGAAAGAGCTGTATTTATTAATTTATACTCAATATTATTAAGTACAGATAGTCCCCGAGTTTACGAAACGCCCGATCTATGAACGACCCACTAATACAAATGGCTTTGATTCTGTGTTTCCATGGAAACAAGTAAAAATATTTTTTTTCAAATTGGACTTGTAGTTTTTGAGAAAACTGATTTAAAAAAAATCAAAGAAAAAATGGCTTTTAACCTTGTATAAGCAGGTACAGGGGGCAGAGGTGACACAGAGGGGACACTGGAGGCACAGGGGGGGGGCACAGAAGAGGTACAGGGGACAGAGATGGCACAGTGTTCTGACTTAAGAACAGATTCAGGTTAAGAACGAACCCACAGTCCCTATCTTGTTCGTTAACCGGGGACTACCTGTATATTATTAATTTATGAACATGTCTGTTCATGCAATATATCAATTACAGGCTATTTTTGTGTAATTTTGATGGATGTGGTGCGGTCCTTTGGAACTACTTTTCTTCTTCAGTTTTCATAAAGAACACCTCTTGGCAAGTGTAGGACATGTTATGAGTCTCAGTTCAGCTTTGAGATGATGTTTTACTACATTGGTTAAAAAACTCCCATTCGACTGCTATTTTACTTTTTTTTTTTAAATATGTGAATTTGATAGTTTACGATTTAAAAATAAACATGAAAGACTCTAAGTAAATTTAAACTTCTTTAATACATAGGATTGGAAAATTCTGTTTTGTTTTACCTTCTGTAGCAATTCTCTTGATTGTACTCATTTCAGTCTCTAGGTGCCTTGTTATAATTATGTTCAGCCAGAGTACAATGAAAGCACTCTAATCAACTTTAAATTACAACAATATGTGATGTTTAAATCCTAGCCTAACCAAAATAACGGAATCTATATGGTACTTTCATGTCAGAAAATGAGTTAACAATAACATAGCTTTGCTATGAAGTCTTTGCTTTATATATGGTATATACAGTAGATTTGGAGAGTATATGAATATGTTTGCATGGCATGTATATGTATGTATTAAACAAGAAAAATTCCACAATTGCAAACATGCAATGTTATAGCTAAGCCAAGGTTGGTCATTTGCCATGATAGACATCCACCCAGTAAAAGCTAGAAAATAGATACTCTGTTTTGTATAACTGCATTATATGATTTTATTCAATTAGCAATTTAAAAAAGTTAAAGGGAACCTGAAGCGAGAAGAATATGAAGGCTGCCATATTTTTTTCCTTTTAAACAATACCAGTTGCCTGGCAGTCCTGCTTATCTATTTAGCTACAGCAGTGTCTAAATCACACCAGAAACCAGCAGGCAGCTAATCTTGTCAGATCCGACAATAATATCAGAAACACCACATCTGCTTCATGCTTGTTCATGGTCTGTGGCTAGAAGTATTAGAGGCAGAGGATCAGCAAGATAGCTAGGCAACTGGCATTGCTTAAAAGGAAATAAATATGGTAGCCTCCATATACCTCTCACTTCAGGTTCTGTTTAAAGACGGAGATGCAAACCAAATCATGTACATAATGCACCCATATTCCTATAGCATCTGTATGTTAGAATGAAGGGCAAGATGAGCTTGAAATTTAGAGTCACTCCAATGCCGATACATTCTGTTGTACTGTAGAGTGTTTTTGGTAAGAATGGTAGCAACAGCACTAGCAAACATTTATGAGATTGAACTGTAATTTTTTTTGTTTACAATGTTTTAACACGCATTAAAATGCAAGTCCAACCAACTATAGTTGGTTTACTATAGTATGGTATAGTATAGTATGGTATTTACTACAATTAAGTCCTCCAGTAGATCAATAATATACAGATCAGAGCTGACATTTATCCATGCACTTGTGTTGGATTGCATGTATACTTACAATGCAAGTTACTACCTACTTATATATTATACTTCTCTGATGAATTTGTTCTGGCTTACGAATGTTGACTTAATTTAATTTGTTCTGAATTTGTAGTGTTTGTGGGTGCTTGTTGTCAAGGTATGTTTACAATGATATTCAAGGGATTTGCGAAAGTTGTGTAGGTTGCAAAAAAGTGTAGAAATAAATATTTATATGAGCAACTTTATGAAATTGCACTGTGCAAGACAGGTTGCAGGGTGATAGATTTATTGTGCGGATTACACTGTGATGTATAATGCATTTCAATGCAGCCTCAAGTAGGCAGTTGACTTGAGAGATTCATAAATTGATAGCAGCAAGCTTTTTTGTCTGAAAAGCCAGACCCACATCTCACTGCAGTCATGCAAGTGTTGCCAAATCTCTACAAAAACCAGGAAGCAAACTGATGTGAATGGATCCTATTGGTTTGCATTTTGTGAAACCAGCCAAGTACCAAACATAACTGAACTGAGTAAAAGTAACATTTGTCACAGATCAAACAAACCCCTCCCAGGGCCTTGCATAGTGTATGGGGCAGCAGAGCTTACTTTAATTCCAAGAGGTGGCGCTTATGGCGTATATTGACACTGTTAAACCTGTTACAAATCACAATTCAGGTTGATATTCAGATAACATAAATGCATGTCAGAGACCACTTCTTAAAAACTCCCTTAAAAAAGTCCACAGAATAAACTTCAACGTTCCTTCAGCTCCCATAAATTGGCTTCAGCAGATAGATTGCTTCAAACGACAGAGATGGCCACCACCAGCACCCTTTGTGTGCCACTCATCGCATCCACTGACCAGAATGGCCAGTATGAGCCTTGGGACAGTTCCCGGGTCGTCCCCCACCTCTCCGTGCTCTCCGTGGTACTGCCGTGCTCTCCACCCTGTATCTTCTTGCCCAGGTACCCCTGTGTCCCGGGACAAATACTAGAGGCCAAACACTAGGGGCACTGGGGCACATACCTTACATGACCACTAGAGGCCTTGGCTGTTTTGCCTCTAGCATTTGCAATGTAACACAGGCATCCCGGGAGAGAAGACACCGGAGAGAGCGCACCGGTGGACAAATGAGTGTAAGCTTTGCTGTGTACACCACATGTCGCTTGTCATGGAATAAAATGCTGCTAGCTGCTCATGGAATAAAATGCTGCTCCTTATCCACTGCCAATCAAGCCAAATCTTCCATCTGGTGCATCCAGCCAAAGTGATTGATATCAGCTAAAAATTGATTGATCGGGAATCTTTAGCTGCATCGATTTCTAGCAGATGTGATCAAATGATCAAGTCGGCCAGATAGCGATTCTAAAAATTGACCAGTGTTTGGCCACCTTAGGAAATATGTTCACCAACAGAAGTTCATATTAATATCACTGATTTATTTAGTTCCCATCATCTTCTGTTCACTATATAACTTTAATCCACAGTCAAGTCAGCACCATCCAAACTGTTCAAGCTCTTTTATTGATAAAAAGGTAGCATAACAAGCATAACAGCTGTTATGCTTGTTATGCTACCTTTTTATCAATTAAAGAGCTTGAACAGTTTGGATGGTGCTGACTTGACTGTGGAGAAGACGTTGAGGTGCCGGAGGGTGCAGAGGCAATACAAGTCACAGCACATCAATTTCCCACTGTGGGTGCTTGCTACACACTGACCTACTACTATATAACTTTAATAACATATCAACTACAAAACATACACACAGCTTCTGTACACATAGAAGGAAAATACAGATAACAGACAGGATGCCCTCTAAAATCTATGATGCACGTGCTTGAAATAGCAAATCAACAACAGTTTGACAACAAGCTGCTAGTGGGCTGGTAAATCTTTCATTCTTGGTTACTTTGAACTTTGTCCCCTTCAAATGTGGTTGTCAAATGGTTCCCGTAAATTGTAGAGTAAAGGCAATAGTCGGCTTATGGCATGAGCAGGTGTGCTTGCAGGTCTGGCAGTCTGGATTCCAAGCACACAGCCCAAAGCTTTCTGAACCTTTATAAACCCTAGTGTCTCCTCCTCACTCCTTGTCTACTCTCTAGATTGTAAGCTCACAAGGGCAAGGACTTCCCCTTAGTGTTCCCTGTTTTTGTATATTTTATCAAAAGAACATGCACCAGTATTGATGGTGTTTTCAAACTACACATCAACGGTATGTATTTTTAATTGTGTTGCAGGATGTCTTTATTGCACTGTGTGTTGAACAGTTAATGAATCTATGCTCCCCCCTATTGTATGTTTTGTACTATGTACAGTTCTATGGAATATGATATAAATTAATAAAAGAAACTATACCTACATCAGAAAGTATACCTGTGCATATCAATCAGAACATATGCTTATACATATACTGTACATGCAGAGTCGTAATTTAGCATGCACAAGCACTTCAGCATCTGGCCTGCAGTCACTAAGTTACTAAGACACCATAGGGAGTTGGGACTGGTACTGCACACTTTATTACACATCACACATCAGTGGAGAAGCCATCGCCAACACATTTTATTTTGGCATGAGTGGATTCCCCTTGCAAGCCCACATAAAGTGACCTTATAGTAATGTAATTGCTTAAACTCTGTTATCTCAATTTGCAACACAGTTTTCGTTGGTGGTTTTAACACATCTCTTCCATTGATTAACCTGGTAACCCTGAATGTTAACTTTACCCCTGAAATTACCTCTGTTACACTGTTACAGTGTATGTTTCTAGCAATAAGAAGAACTCATTTCTGAAATGACCACACTCATGTACATCATATACTCGCACAAGGGGACATAATGGTAGAAGAGGAACTTTTAAATACAATAGTGCTGTCAAACATTTTTCAAGGTAATATCTTTGTTGCTATTTACAGCTAAAATTGTAAAGTATAACTCCACATTTTGGGGGGAAAATAAAAAATCCTTAAAGAAGAGTGTAAATATTGCAAATATTTTTACACACATTAGCAGATACTGGCTACCCTTTTCTTTGTTCTATCTCTCCTCTGCGACACCTAGCTAAAACTGGATTGGGTGTGTTCATATATGGCATTCCCTACAGCTGTGAGCACATTAACCTACCTGAATGAAGCGCTCACGACAGAGGGAAATAAAGATGCAGAATATAAACGTTTAACATTGGATTATCACTATGACTGCAAAAAAAAGGAGGACTGATTCATACTAGGTCCTCCACCACACTGTTTCCCATAGCTGGAGGGAGTTATTTAGTGAATATGCAGAATGGACCCCATGTATTCCTGGGGAAAGCATGTACCCTTTCATTAATTTTAATTTCCACCATGCCTGGCTTTGCTCTCTGCATTTGTGCAATGCACAAAGCAAACATGCACAATTTTTTTTGGACAATAGATGTGTAACACCTCCAGAACACTTAAACTGGAAAGAAATTCTTCAGACACCAATCAAGTTCTTTTTAAGAAATATTTGTATTGAATCATAAGGATAAAAAGTTCAGTGACAAAACACATTCATAAACTTCTTTTTAGCAGAATGAGTATCGTTAGGCCTATTATATATCTTCAGCCTGCTTGGATCAGGCCTAGTTCAAGAAACATATGTGATAGAGTTTATTAGCATTAATTTGCAAGAATTTTCCTCACACAGCACTAAAAAAGTTGCCATACCCATTTGACTGCACAGAGTTTGAGAGTTTGAGAGTAGCGTCACCGTACTAAACAAGATGCTGAAGAGAAGCAGAGCTGTCTCTAGCCTTTCTTTATTAGACAGGCTAAACTTTCTATATATAGTACATACAGGGTGCATATCTCTATGTTTTTCTTCTATCCTGTGCAAGAGTTCAAGTCCACTTTGATAAGTTAAAATATGTATAGATATAAGGAGTGATAGTTATGTGGGCTTGAAAGACCAACATATTGTTCTTCAATAAAGTCAGCTTATTATTCTTCCAGCTTATTCTTCAACGCCCCCATTTTCTATATGCTACTCCTCCGACTGTTTTAGCTGTACAAGCACCAAACTTTCCACACTTCTGCAACTTATAGTGAAATACATTCTTGTGCTTTAACAAGTGATCCCACCTGAAAATTGTCAAATTGCTACCTCTCGTACAGTTTTGAAGCTACACTCTCCAAACTCGGACCACATATTGTTGGTGTCAACCCGAATAAAAAGTTGTATTTTGGGGGAAGCACCCCAAAGTGGGCGGAGCTACCAACTGCCAATGAAAAAAGCGCTTTTCAGTACGCTACTCCTCCCACAGTTATGAACCTTTGCACACTTGTTTGGCACATACTCAAATAGGTTGCATGTGCTTTGTTAAGCGACCCCACCCTCCATGCCCCTGGGGCAGCCCAACCAAAGACCCTATTTTTTCCCTTAGACTTTCACTGGAAAATTTTAAACTTTTGCCACTAGCACAGCTTTGAAGTTAATATCACCAAACTTGAGTCACTTAGTCATGAGGTCAACTTAAAAATTCTGTCACATTTTGGGGACTCAAAAAAGTGATTGGAGCCACAAACAACCAATCAAATGTTCCCTATTGACTTCCATGATAAAATGTAAAAGGCTTTCATTCTCACAGAATTTAAGCCAGAGCACCCAAACTTGGCACCGCGGGTCACTGTGTTACTGGGGTTAAAATGTATTAAAAGTGGGAGGAGTCTACAACAGGCAATCAAATTTCAGGCATTTGTTTAAATGGGAAAATGTTCAACTGCCTCCACTCTTAGACTATAAATGGCAGGGTCCTCAACTTGGCGCAGTTGTTCACTGGAGGACTGGGGTTTTCGATTCAGAAAAGTGGGTGGAGCCAAACACAACCGATCAGATTTCCTTGATTGATTTATATGGGATTGATGTCATGGACTTCAAATATCACAAATGTGGTCATTGGGTGTTTCTACTTCAAGGTTATTAAAATTGGGTGGAGCCATAAACAACCAATTACATGTCACTCTGATTTTCAATAGAAAAAAAAAGAAAACTGTTGCTATTTTTGCATGTTAAATGTGTTAAGTCACTGGGTGACTGTGGTTCACCGTTAGAAAAAAAAGGGGTGGGAAAACAACAACCAGATTTCAGCCATTGACCTTAATGAAAAAAGATAAACTACTACTATCATCACATTTCAAAGGCCAAGTGTTCCAAACTCAGCACAATTACTCACTGGGTGGCTGCGGTCAAAATGTAGGAAAAGTGGGTCGAGTCACAAACAGCCAATCATATTTCAGCTATAGACTTCAATGTAAAACTTTCAAATACTGCCAGTCTCACAGATTTAAAGCCAGAGGCCCCAAACTTGCTTCAGACCATGACTGGGTGACTGGGATTAAAATTAAAAAAACTGGACGGAGCTTAAAACAGACAATCAAATGTTACCTGTTGATATTCAATGACAATATATACATTTCTGACATTCTTTCACTGTTAATGGAAGGGACTTCAAACTTGGTACCTTCAGTCACTGGGTGGCGGCGATTCAAATTTTAAAAGTGGATGGAGCTAAAAACAGCCAATCAGATTTTTTCATTAAATTCAATGGTAACATTTGATCTGCTTTAATCCTTACTGTTTTAAACCAGTTTCCCCAGACTTTATATACTCTCTCTGCACAAGGGGTGACTGGGCATGATATCTAAAGCGTATTCAAGTCAACATCATGTGGTTTCTTCAGAAATGACACCATCTAGTTTGGGATTGAATGTTCTCAGTTTTGTAGATTGTAGGATTTATAATTCTTACATTATAACTCTGAAAGGAAGTCTGCATTTTGTTTTTTCCTTTCTTAGGCTGGGTTCACACATAAAAGATGTCCAGTCCTGTCCTGTCAGTTTCTGACAGCTAGCATCAGTTTTTTTATGGCTTGTTTTACAAATAAATCTGTACATTTCCTATCAAGTCCAGTCCTGTCCTTTCAGTTTTGTTTGTGTGTGCTTTCGCATACAAGGTGTACAGTTCCAATCCTGTAAGGTAAAACTGATAGAAAACTGATGCAAAACTGAAAGGACAGGACATAGCTTGACTGGACTGGAAATGTACAGTTTCATGCAGGGCCGGGCCGAGGCATAGGCTGGAGAGGCTCCAGCCTCAGGGCGCAGTGTAAGAGGGGCGCAGAATTCATTCAGCTGTCATTCCTAATTGTGTTTGAAGCAGAAAGAAATAAGAAAAGGGGATACATGGCAGTGACTGCAAGCCAGATAACTACATATTAAGGTGTTGGGGAGACTGTGGGCCCTGTGGCGCCTCTTAGTCTAATAGCAATCAGTGTGTGATGGCTGCAGTGGCAGGGATGGAGGGGCGCACTTTGGGGTCTATTCCTTGGGTGATGGAGGACCTTGTCCCTGCTCTGGTTTCATGTGTGAACCAAGCCTTACTATATGTAAGAATGGGGTGTATGCACAAAACTGTGTTAAGCAAATTAACATGTTTTGAGTCTTACCAAATACTGAGTAGAGTAAAATGCAATACATTACATGCAATTAGGGTTGCCGCGGTTTACCGGTATTACGGTATACCACGGTTTTACAATGCACGGTAATCATACCATGCACTTTTAGGAAATACCTGTTTAGGCTGCATTTCCGTATCCCCCGCCACCGCCCCGGCATTGTCCTGCTCTCTGTCTCCCTCTGTTACGAAGGCAAGCTCCCAAAGCTAGTTTCTGATTGTGGGAGGCTTGCCGACGTGTGCAGGCGCTGGGTGGTGATGCGCGTCCTGTGATGACGCAGCCATGGCTGGAGCACATACAGAGCATTTTTTTCCCGGCAATGTATCTGCTTGTGTTCTTTTCATTGTCATTCCTATCTAAATAAATACACTAAATGCGATTAGGCTACTGCCCGTTCTCCCTCCTGCTTGATGCATGCAGCCACCTGCCTCCCCCGACTGCAGAGCCAACATAACACAGTTCAGTGTTCAAAGGAATGTCCAGTGCTCCTCCCTCATGAAAATGAGCACTGCCACCCTGGAGAAGGAGAGAGAGAGACACACACTGCACGTGGAGGTGCTGAAGCTATGACAGCAGATAAGCAGTGCTGCTGTAGGAGAGGTGCTGTGTTTGAATGCAGCCAGTGTGTATATGTATGGCATGTGTGTGTGATGTGTCTGCCTGATGTATGTGTGTCTGCCTGATGTATGTGTGTGTGTGATGTCTGAGTGCCTGATGTATGTGTGTGTGATGTCTGAGTTATGTCTGCCTGATGGATGGATGCAGTGTTGCCAACTCATCCCTTTAATTACTGACACATCTAAGTTATACAGGTTCTGGGGCTATTTGCACCTAATCAGTGTCTTAACTGCATTTACCTAGCCACAAAACCTGTATAATTCATATGTGTCAGTAATTAAAGGGATGAATTGGCAACACTGGATGGATGTCTGCCTGATGCGTGTGTCTGTGTGATGGATGTGTGTGTGTTTGATGTCTGCCTGATGTACGTGTGTCTGTGTGATGTGTCATGAGTCCTCCTGCCCACCACTCCCCCTGTTCTCCTCTGTTCCCCTACTTTTTAAAGAAATCCTCTGCTGTGGCTCAGCCCAGGACTGCACCTAATACATGTCCGCTCCCTCATTTGCATTATATTTTTCAGCTCTGGTATCCTTTAAAGGAAACCAAAGACGCAGCATACTGAAACTTTTATACATAACTGGGGCTTCCTCCAGCCCCATCCTGTGCACGGATCCCTCCCACACTGCTGACCTCAGTCTTCTTCCTCTTTAGTATCGGGTCCTGTAACTTTGGCCATTCATGGCCAGTTTTATGCATGCGCAGTGTGCTCCCTCAGTCTCTGGTAGAAAATAGTACTACACCTGCGTAGTATTATTCTCCACTGTAGAGAGCGCACTGCGCATGCTCAGACTGGCCGTGACTGGCTGAACTTACGGGACTCAGTACCAGCGATAGAAATGGCTGAAGATGGCGGCGTGGGAGGGATCCGTGCGAATGGGGCTGGAGGAAGCCCCAGGTATGTATAAAACTTTCACTATGCTTCGTGTATAGTAAAGTACACCACAAGCATTTTTAAAGTGGACCTGAACTCAAAACGTCCTCTCTGCTCAAAAAGATATGCAACAGTATTTCTTTCTTTGTTACAGCTGATACAAATCCTAAAATAAATCTGCACTGTTTCTACTTCCTGATTCATGGAAGCAGACATATTAACCTACTGTGCTTTCAAATGGCCTTATTATCTGCCCTCTCAGCCATAGGCAGTCATGTGACACGGGGAGAATGACAGCCAACAAAATATCAAATTGCTCTGTTGGCAGTTTTGGATTGAGATTTACTTTTGGTATTGTTGGTTTTTTGACATTTAGAAGAGTAAATATTTCAAGCATGACAGGAGGACCTTAAGGGTTTAATAAAGAAGAGTTTTTTCAACTTTGACCTTTTCTCATTTTTATAAGGGTAATTGTAATAAGAATAATTGCGTAATACCGTATTACCGTAATACCGTCATACCGTGGTATTTTTTTGGACGGTTATCATACCGTGAATTTTCATACCGTTGCAACCCTACATGCAATGCATTATGCTGGGAATACACAATGAGTTTTTTCGGCAGATTTACTGCCCGATAGTTTTTCTGCTCAATTTTCAGATCGTTTTCTGATCAATTTTCATTCACTTCAATGAGAAAATCGATCAGAAAATTGATCAAAATCAGATCGGACCTGTCGGAAATTATCCATTGAGCCATCTATCTGCCAAAAAATCTCACTGGACTAGAGATCATAAGTGATTTTACATAGTTACATAGTTTGTTTGGTTGAGAAATGCCATCTGTACATCGCATTCAACAAGGAGAAAAAATAAATAAGACAGGAAAATAAATAAAGTTTTAGCAAAACTGGCTTACATTAATCCTAAACAGCTCTTAAGGGCCCTTTAAGAAAAAGAGAATGATTACCACCACTTGTTGAAGTGTTCACTGTGGCCTTTACTGACAGGGGTGGATTTAATGAACATGAGTTGATGGTGTCACCATGATGAGTCTGTGATTGATTTTGCAGGCCGCCATTCTTAAAGGATTGGGCCTTTGGCAAGAACATTCTGTTCCCTAACAAATCCGACCATTCCTTTGAGCTCTCTGATTGTCTTCCCTCAAGGTGTAGTCTGATTGGTCGCTTCACAACACCTTCTTATAGAAACCCTAGTGTGAGTTCATTTTATTCAGTATTGTGGTTGCACAGCCTTACTTTTACCATGTATTAATAAAATACACTTTTATATAATTACCTGTGGTGGTGCCGACCATTTTGCATTTTGGCCCACAGAGATTGGGACTTGATTGCTTTAACAACAGTTCAAGACCAAGTTGTGTACAGATGTGTCACTAACCTCGCAGACTAGTGATGCATTCTGTTGCTATGAAGGTGGAATGATTGCCGAAGGCAAGGTGCAGGCAGGGTGAGTAGAAGAACAATAGGGTCAGACAAAAAGGTCCTTTTCAGCTTGGAAAAGAGATGATTTAGAGATGACCTAGTTAGAATTTGTAAATACATCTACGGGCAATAAGAAAGCACATGAAGGATAGGAGATTTTACCACCTGTTTAGAGAGGGGGTTCTTCAAAGTAGGAGTGGATAACATGTGTAATATACTACCACAGGAAGTAGATATGATGATTCTATACTTGTATTTAGAAGGGGCTTGGATGTGTTCCTTAAAGGGCATCCACTGCTATGCTTGCTAGGTGTGGGAATGTAATAGCTCGATCCAGTCAGGGAGATTACTTCTGCCCTTGTGGCTTTTTCCCCCTTTGGATTGACAGTGTTGCTTGCAAAATTTCGCCTAAGTCATTTTCGCATTGAAAATCCCGTTTTCGAATTCAGCGAATTTTCGCCAAAATCTTTAAAAATATTCGCATTTTCGACCAGCATCGAAAATTGTATGCGGACGCTTATGCGGAAGAATGTCTGCAATAATCCGCATGGAAATTCATTGTATGCGGACGCTTATGCCCTTATGCGGAAAAATGTCCGCAATAATCCACATGGAAATTCATTCTATGCGGACGCTTATGCCTTTATGCAGAAAAATGTCCGCAATAATGCGCAAGAAACGTCTCTGTATGCGGACGCTTAATGCCCTTATGTGGAAAAATGTCCGCAATAATACGCAAGTAACGCGAAAATGATGAGCATTAGGTGAAAATTAAGGCGAAAAAATGCGATCGAAAATTCGCCTGTTGAAATGAAATTAGGCAAAAATTCTTTGAGAATTCGGCGAAACTAATTTTGGCATTTTCGCTCATCACTGCAGTGAGGTTCAAAAGGCTGAACTTAATGGACACATCTGTATTTTACCTTGATAATCATGTAACTATGTAACTGGTAACATTTTATTTTTTTTTAAGTGGAGATTCATGTTACTGCTCATGCAGGGTTTATTGGAGGCACTGCTTCTTTCCTGGGATTATGCAAAATGTCATCATGTTCAGCTGCCGTGATATTTGTGGGATTTGAGTGCTGTGGGGAATGCCTACTGTTGTGTTTAAAGGAAGGAATTAGTGTCACTGTTCTGGTGAAACTACAATGCAGGTGCCTGTGACTAGCACTAGTTCTGTGTTGAGCTGAAATTCCATGGCCTCATTCTTCCTAGATAAGTGTGTGATCCATAGCACTGATATGTCATTTTATCTCCATCTGCATACACTTATCTGTGAAGAGCATGGCAGAGAATTCCAGCAGAGCAGAGAGGTAATCCAGGACATAAGAAGAACACAGACACACACTACTTACATATTACAGCAATCCTGACTAATACACTGATGCAGCTACACTCTATGAAGCTTTTTAGGTAGACTGAAACTAGTAGAGATACAAAATCACAGGGAATTGAGGAATTTAGACTGTCTGACATCTTGAATTCAAAGTTTATGTAGTTATTAAATGCATTGGTTTATAAGGTTTCCTGGCCGTATGTAGCAGTATCTTTACATGTGGTGTTGGCATTAGATCTTAAGCACACATGTAGTACTAGGCCACAGGTTTTGCAAGTGTATGGCATAATATAATCAATTAAACAGTTAACTGGTGCTCAGCTATATAATATCTGAATGCTGTGGCCCAAACCAAGCACCTGGCACCACTGAGCCACAATTTTGCATTGGGCTCTAAGGCAGAACCCAACTTCACACATAAATTGGGAACTCAAATTCCCCTGCTTCTATAAATAGCTGCCATTAGACACCTAGAAGCCATTTTATTGTTGTATAGGGTTTGTTGTACAGCAGTTGCAGGATATCACAATTTAGCACAGACAAGAACAGGATTTATCGGTAGAGGCTAGTTGTGCATAGATGTATTATAAACCTGTACATTGGCATGTGCTACATTGCAGCATATTAGACCAGGCACTGAATTAGTTATTCCTTCAGAAAAGTGCTGCTAGTGCAAGTAAAAGTATCACATGTGGTGCACAAACTCTTTATTGAGTATTTTCCAGAAACACTGAAATGTATCAAGAGACCTTTTTTTTTTTACTCACAAATAATTCTACTTCGTTATTTCTACTCACACACTTCTGTTATTTATGTGTCATTCCTTCCTAGTAAACAGTGCTCTGCCCTGTGAATCAGTTCTTCTGTCTTTAGGCCTATTACACAAGGTCTGTGGGATGCAATTCCACACGGTTTGGTTGCTCAAGTTTCTAGCAAAGAGTTCTTGAAATGGCTTGTGCAATAGTAATATTAATGTTCTGCCACCAAATTTGGCAGTGGCTGTACAGGAACAGGAACACATGACCTTTGGTTCCATGTTTAATTCATAAACATTAATGAACATTTGTAGCAACAGGTCTGTACACTGATGATGTTAGTAACAGCTGAGATTGTATTTCTCAAGTGTGAGCTGCCAACTTCTAGTTAAGGTTACTTTCTTGTCAGGAGAAATCAGCCAAAAAACACAGTTTGTTGTCTTGTTACCTATTAGTGTTGGGCGAACATCTAGATGTTCGGGTTCGGGCCGAACAGGCCGAACATGGCCGCGATGTTCGGGTGTTCGACCCGAACTCCGAACATAATGGAAGTCAATGGGGACCCGAACTTTTGTGGTTTGTAAAGCCTCCTTACATGCTACATACCCCAAATTTGCAGGGTATGTGCACCTTGGGAGTGGGTACAAGAGGAAAAAAAAATTAGCAAAAAGAGCTTATAGTTTTTGAGAAAATCGATTTTAAAGTTTCAAAGGGAAAACTGTCTTTTAAATGCGGGAAATGTCTGTTTTCTTTGCACAGGTAACATGTTTTTTGTCGGCATGCAGTCATAAATGTAATACATATAAGAGGTTCCAGGAAAAGGGACCGGTAACGCTAACCCAGCAGCAGCACACGTGATGGAACAGGAGGAGGGTGGCGCAGGAGGAGAAGAAGGCCACGCTTTGTGAGACACAACAACCCCGGCCTTGCATGAGGGCAAGAAGCGTGCGGATAGCAGGCTTTGTACCGCCATGCAGTCATAAATGTAATAAAGATAAGTGGTTCAATAAACAGGGACCACGCGGCAACGCTAACCCAGCAGCAGCAGACGTGATGGAACAGGAGCAGGCGCAGGAGGAGAAGGCCACGCTTTGTGAGACACAACAACCCAGGCCTTGCATGAGGGCAAGAAGCGTGCGGATAGCAGGCTTTGTACCGCCATGCAGTCATAAATGTAATAAAGATAAGTGGTTCAATAAACAGGGACCACGCGGCAACGCTAACCCAGCAGCAGCAGACGTGATGGAACAGGAGCAGGCGCAGGAGGAGAAGGCCACGCTTTGTGAGACACAACAACCCAGGCCTTGCATGAGGGCAAGAAGCGTGCGGATAGCAGGCTTTGTACGGCCATGCAGTCATAAATGTAATAAAGATAAGTGGTTCAATAAACAGGGACCACGCGGCAACGCTAACCCAGCAGCAGCAGACGTGATGGAACAGGAGGAGGCGCAGGAGGAGAAGGCCACGCTTTGTGAGACACAACAACCCAGGCCTTGCATGAGGGCAAGAAGCGTGCGGATAGCATGCTTTGTACCGCCATGCAGTCATAAATGTAATAAAGATAAGTGGTTCAATAAACAGGGACCACGCGGCAACGCTAACCCAGCAGCAGCAGACGTGATGGAACAGGAGCAGGCGCAGGAGGAGAAGGCCACGCTTTGTGAGACACAACAACCCAGGCCTTGCATGTGGACAAAAAGCGTGCGGATATAGCAGCAATGCTTTTTGCCGCCATGCAGTCATAAATGTAATACAGATGAGAGGTTCAATAAACAGGGCCCGGAAACGCAACACCATCCCAGATGTTCATTGGTCATGTTACTTGGTTGGGGTCCTGGAGTGTTGCGTAGTCATTTCCAATCCAGGATTGATTCATTTTAATTTGAGTCAGACGGTCTGCATTGTCTGTAGAGAGGCGGATACGCCGATCTGTGACGATGCCTCCGGCAGCACTGAAACAGCGTTCCGACATAACGCTGGCTGCCGGGCAAGCCAGCACCTCTATTGCGTACATTGCCAGTTCGTGCCAGGTGTCTAGCTTCGATACCCAATAGTTGAAGGGTGCAGATGGATGGTTCGACACAGCTACGCCATCTGACATGTAGTCCTTGACCATCTTCTCCAGGCGATCGGTGTTGGAGGTGGATCTGCACGCTTGCTGTTCAGTGGGCTGCGGCTGCATGGGTGTCAGAAAATTTTCCCACTCCAAGGACACTGCCGATACCATTCCCTTTTGGGTACTAGCTGCGGCTTGCGTTGTTTGCTGCCCTCCTGGTCGTCCTGGGTTTGCGGAAGTCAGTCTGTCTGCGTACAACTGGCTAGAGGAGGGGGAGGATGTCAATCTCCTCTCTAAAGTCTCCACAAGGGCCTGCTGGTATTCTTCCATTTTGACCTGTCTGACTCTTTCTTCAAGCAGTTTTGGAACATTGTGTTTGTACCGTGGATCCAGAAGGGTATAAACCCAGTAATTGGTGTTGTCCAGAATGCGCACAATGCGTGGGTCACGTTCAATGCAGTCTAGCATGAATTGAGCCATGTGTGCCAGAGTCCTACCAGAATCCTCATCATCCTCTTGTGAGCGTTGTGATAGTTGTTGTGATGCATCATAGTCGTCACCTTCCTCCTGGTCTGCTTCTGCTGACCATTCGCGTTGAATTGTGGAAGTCCAACGTGCACCGCTCTGGCCCTCGTCAGTGGTGGCATGAAATTCCTGCTCCAACTCCAGCTGTTCCTCCTCCTCTTCTTCGTCATAGCTGCTGGGGCCAGCGTTCCCTGAGGCGGATGGCCTGATGTTGGTACCATCACGCTGATCGTTTTCTCCTTCAGATTCCCCCAGTTGCATCATGACAGCTGTTTCCTTGATTTTTAACATCGACCTCTTCAGTAAACACAGCAGTGGTATGGTAATGCTGACTGAAGAGTTGTCACTGCTCACAAGCAACGTGGATTGCTCAAAATTTTGGAGGACTTGGCAGAGGTCCAACATGTTGGCCCAATCGGATCCACAGAAGCTTGGCAGCTGGCCGGATGCGCCTCGGTACTGCGCCGTCATGTACTGGACCACTGCACTCTTCTGCTCGCAAAAGCGGGCTAGCATGTGCAGCGTAGAATTCCAGCGCGTAGGGACATCACACAGCAAGCGATGGTGGGGGAGATTGAAGCGCTCCTGCATCTTGGCGAGTGCCCCCGAAGCAGTACTGGAATTTCTACAATGTTTGGACACTCGACGCACCTTCAACAGCAGATCGGGCACGCCTGGGTATGTCCTCAGGAACCGCTGAACTACTAGGTTCATCACGTGCGCCAGGCAAGGGATGTGTGTCAGCTTAGCCAACCTTAAAGCGCGAATGAGATTACTCCCATTATCACACACAACCATGCCCGGTTTCAGGTCCAGCGGTGCCAGCCACAAATCCGTCTGTTCCTTTATTCCCCTCCAAATTTCCTCCCCTGTGTGCTGCTTATCCCCAAGGCAGATTAGCTTCAGCAACGCTTGCTGACGCATGCCAACAGCTGTGCTGCACTGCTTCCACGATCCTACTGCTGCTGGGTTAGCGTTTCCGGATGAGGTACAGCTTTGAGATGCGTTGGAGGAGAAGGAGTCAGAGAGGTAGGTGCTGCTGTTATCCAGTGGGAGGGACGGCGGTGCAGCTGTTTGTGGCGTGGGCAACACCCGTGCCGTAGCAGGTGAGGAATCGCTGCCAGGCTCCACAAGGTTCACCCAGTGCGCGGTAAGGGAGATGTATCGACCCTGGCCGAACGCACTCGTCCAGGTGTCAGTGGTGAGGTGAACCTTGCAGGCAACGGCATTCTTCAAGCTTCGGGTTATTTTGCTGACCACGTGCTCATGCAACTCAGGCACTGCAGAGCGTGCAAAGTGGTAGCGGCTGGGAACCACGTAACGTGGGATGGCCACTGACATCATGCCCTTGAAGCTGTTTGTCTCCACCAATCGATATGGCAGCATTTCGCAGGCCAGAAGCTTGGCTATGCTGGCTGTTACTGCCACGGCCCGGGGGTCATTTGCTGGCAATTTCCTCTTGCGCTCAAACATCTCCGACACAGACAACTGAACCGTAGCGCTGCACACGGAAGGGCTGTTGGTTGTTGTGTTTGATGAACACTGGGAGACCTCAAGAGCACTACTCCGGAAAGTGACAGTGTCAGCGTCGTCTGATGTTTGTGAATGTTGTGAACCACGCAATGGCTGGGCTACTGCTGCTGCTGAGGCGGGTCTGGTGAACCCAAGGGAGGCAGTGTTGTTTCTGGTACCCTGTCCTGACGCGTTTGCCCAAAGAGTGGGATGTTTGGATAGCATGTGACGGCTCATGCTGGTGGTGGAGAGGTTGTTAATATTTTTCCCCCTGCTCAGGCGGGTCTTGCACACCTTGCAAATCGCCATGGTAACATCCTCAGTGCAGTCTTCAAAGAAAGCCCAGACTTTGGAGCACCTGCCTCCTTGCTGGCGATTTCTGTTTGCTCCTCTTTTGCCTCTCACTTGAACTTCCACGCTTGTGGTGCCTGAAATTGCGCGCCGCCTACCTTGTGGCACAAGGCGAACTCGTGCAGCAGTGTGTTCTTCAACAGACTCATCTGTGCTGCTGCTACGACGGCGATGTTCTCGTTCACAAACAAAATCTGGGTCTCTGTCCACATTGTCCATACCCTCCTCTTCCATCTCCTCAAACTCGTCATATGTCATTGTGGGCCACCGCCGTGGAGTAGAGCTCCCCACAACAACCTCTGCGCAGCACACTCCAACGTCGTCTTCCAGATCTTGTCGGCCGACCTCCTGCAATTGCAACCCCTCCTGCCCAAATTGCTCTGGGATTTGGGTTTCCGAGTCCTCTTCGGACTCGCCTCGTATTTCAGTGCGCGGTACATTTCCCACAGTTAACGGTTGTGAATCCAGGCACAACATTTCTGGCTGTTCCTCCATTGACCTTTGAAAGGTGGAAGTTTGTTGGGCTGGGAATAGCTCCTGCGAATACCCCATTGTGTCCTGAGGTAATTCATCGGACTGGTTATCTGGCAGTTGTGTGCGTGGTGTCGCTGCCGGTTGTGTCAGCTTTGTGCCCACTGGCTCCTTGTAACTGGCTGAGGACTCGGACCTCGTGCGTGATGTGCTGGTGCTGCTTAACCCACTGCTGGACGCTTGAGAGGTCATCCAAGTAATTATCTGGTCCTGTTCTTTTGGATTTGTGAGGGTTGTTGTCCTGGACAACATGGGTGGTATTGAGTGGGTTTTCTTGGGTGCTCCCCTGTGGCCTGTACGTGAACCGTCAGGGGAAACACCTCTTCCCTTGCCCCTCCCTCTTTCACCGGATTTCTTCCTCATTTCACTTATCCTTACAGTACACGCTGACTGGCAGCAGTACAGTGGCAGTACAGAAATGCTATACAGTACCACTATTCCCAGCAGCGACACAGAGCACAATGCTATACAGTGACGGGTGAGCGGTGTACCACTATTCCCAGCAGACACAGAACAGTGAACAGAATGCTATATAGTGTGGCTGAGCGAGCGGTGTACCACTATTCCCAGCAGACACAGAACAGTGAACAGAATGCTATATAGTGTGGCTGAACGAGCGGTGTACTACTGTTCCCAGCAGACACAGAACAGTACACAGAATGCTATATAGTGTGGCTGAACGAGCGGTGTACTACTGTTCCCAGCAGACACAGAACAGTACACAGAATGCTATATAGTGTGGCTGAACGAGCGGTGTACTACTGTTCCCAGCAGACACAGAACAGTGAACAGAATGCTATATAGTGTGGCTGAGCGAGCGGTGTACCACTATTCCCAGCAGACACAGAACAGTGAACAGAATGCTATATAGTGTGGCTGAGCGAGCGGTGTACCACTATTCCCAGCAGACACAGAACAGTAAACAGAATGCTATATAGTGTGGCTGAGCGAGCGGTGTACCACTATTCCCAGCAGACACAGAACAGTGAACAGAATGCTATATAGTGTGGCTGAGCGAGCGGTGTACCACTATTCCCAGCAGACACAGAACAGTGAACAGAATGCTATATAGTGTGGCTGAGCGAGCGGTGTACCACTATTCCCAGCAGACACAGAACAGTGAACAGAATGCTATATAGTGTGGCTGAGCGAGCGGTGTACCACTATTCCCAGCAGACACAGAACAGTGAACAGAATGCTATATAGTGTGGCTGAGCGAGCGGTGTACTACTGTTCCCAGCAGACACAGAACAGTACACAGAATGCTATATAGTGTGGCTGAGCGAGCGGTGTACTACTGTTCCCAGCAGACACAGAACAGTACACAGAATGCTATATAGTGTGGCTGAACGAGCGGTGTACCACTATTCCAAGCAGACACAGAACAGTGAACAGAATGCTATATAGTGTGGCTGAGCGAGCGGTGTACCACTATTCCCAGCAGACACAGAGTGGCAGTAAACAGAATGCTATATAGTGTGGCTGAGCGAGGTACACAGAGTGGCAGTAAACAGAATGCTATATAGTGTGGCTGTGCAAGCGGTGTACTACTATTCCCAGCAGACACAGAGTGGCAGTAAACAGAATGCTATATAGTGTGGCTGAGCGAGGTACACAGAGTGGCAGTAAACAGAATGCTGAGCGAGCGGTGTACTACTATTCCCAGCAGCGACACACAATGACTGGGGGGGACCCTGGCTAGCGTGGCTGGAGCGCGAACTACCCTGCCTGCCTACCCAAAGCTAAACCCACAGACAAATGGCGGAGATATGACGTGGTTCGGGTATTTATTTACCCGAACCACGTGACAGTTCGGCCAATCAGAGCGCGTTCGGGTCCGAACCACGTGACCCGTTCGGCCAATCACAGCGCTAGCCGAACGTTCGGGGAACGTTCGGCCATGCGCTCTTAGTTCGGCCATATGGCCGAACGGTTTGGCCGAGCACCGTCAGGTGTTCGGCCGAACTCGAACATCACCCGAACAGGGTGATGTTCTGCAGAACCCGAACAGTGGCGAACACTGTTCGCCCAACACTATTACCTATGCCCTCTTTTCAGTGATGGAGAAGTGAGAGTTCACTCATTATTGCCAGCTTTTTAGCAGTAGACCTCTGATAAATGATTCCAGTTTGGTTTACCTACTAGTGATTATAATTTCTTAATAATATCGTGCGCTCCTCTATGGTTATTCTCCACTTTCTGGCTCCTAGAATCCTATCCAATATCTCCCTGGGTCGCTCCCTGAAAAACAGTGCGTGCTACACTCAAAATTATATTGTAATCAAAAACCAGTTCAGCGCTCAACAGGTATTACACATAATCCTTCTCAATGAAACCTCTCACAGTTCCTATATTTGATCACCAGCCAGTCCATAGTCCATAGGCACACCAGTGCTTGTAAGGAGAACAAAGTCTTTATAGCTTGATGCTAATAAGTTTTAGAATCTTCATACACTCCCAATAGAGAAACAATATACGCTCACCAGATTCCGTGGCTAATCCTTTCAGATCAGCAAAACAGCGTGTTTGGCCTTGCCAGTTCTCATCAATCACATCCGCTCCAGCGATGCCCCTCGGATATCCGAATATATGCAGAGAAAAATGAACAGCAATAGCATAATACTGTTTGAAAGCTGTATAGTTAAAAAATTGCCACCAGTGCTCCCAATTTCCAATTCAAATTCAAAACACCACGTGTGCCTCCACCTCACGGATACACAAGCCTCTCACCAGATGCGAGCGCCGACCCGCAACAGACCAGCACAACAGCGTTTTTCTATATCAGTGGTGTCGTTTCCTCCAGATAAAAACTCCTAGAGCTCAAATAAGGTTGTACATAGCGTAATTCCGTTTTATTTAATACATAAGTAAAAGTAGTGCACTTACAATTTCCATCTAAAATATGCGCATGTAAAATTAAGAACAGGATCCTTCAGCGTCTCGCCGGCTCCTCAGGCTCCGCCCAACTAGTTTCGTCACTTGACTCATCAGGGGCTTGAGCCAAGCCCCTGATGAGTCAAGTGACGAAACTAGTTGGGCGGAGCCTGAGGAGCCGGCGAGACGCTGAAGGATCCTGTTCTTAATTTTACATGCGCATATTTTAGATGGAAATTGTAAGTGCACTACTTTTACTTATGTATTAAATAAAACGGAATTACGCTATGTACAACCTTATTTGAGCTCTAGGAGTTTTTATCTGGAGGAAACGACACCACTGATATAGAAAAACGCTGTTGTGCTGGTCTGCTGCGGGTCGGCGCTCGCATCTGGTGAGAGGCTTGTGTATCCGTGAGGTGGAGGCACACGTGGTGTTTTGAATTTGAATTGGAAATTGGGAGCACTGGTGGCAATTTTTTAACTATACAGCTTTCAAACAGTATTATGCTATTGCTGTTCATTTTTCTCTGCATATATTCGGATATCCGAGGGGCATCGCTGGAGCGGATGTGATTGATGAGAACTGGCAAGGCCAAACACGCTGTTTTGCTGATCTGAAAGGATTAGCCACGGAATCTGGTGAGCGTATATTGTTTCTCTATTGGGAGTGTATGAAGATTCTAAAACTTATTAGCATCAAGCTATAAAGACTTTGTTCTCCTTACAAGCACTGGTGTGCCTATGGACTATGGACTGGCTGGTGATCAAATATAGGAACTGTGAGAGGTTTCATTGAGAAGGATTATGTGTAATACCTGTTGAGCGCTGAACTGGTTTTTGATTACAATATAGTGATTATAATTGTAACAAAAAAGTGCATGCACTGGATAGGCAAGTTTCTGCCCTGTGTAATAAAATTATAACTTGAGAGAACAGTAAAAATGATGATAGATATGAGATGATAGGATATGAGATGATAGGCACTGTAATGTGAATACACAGGCAATCTAACTTTAATGTTGATTGAGCATCAGAATGACTTAAATTGTGTTTACATCATACCTGTACAGTCGTTCACTCTCTGACATCTATGTTCAACCTATAGTGTGTTTGTGGTCACTACTTGAAGCGCACATATATAACGGCATCCTCTATAAACATATGTTAGTAAAACTATATAAAAATAATTATGCATCCATATCCTTTAAGACATTCCAATGCTTATTAGTCTGATCAAAGCCAAGTAGAAGTAACATAAGTGATTTATTTGCCAGTGGCGATACCTCTCCTCGCAACCTATTTCACTGCAGTAGGCTTTTTCCATCCCCTTCGGTGAACTTTCAAAGCTAGTAGTAGATCAAATCAAGACAGGAAAGTGTAAGGGATAAGTTTCCTGTCCTGCGCTGACCTTCACTTTGGGTATTCAGTTACATAAACGGAGGATGGACCTGCTTCCACAGTGTTTGAAAAAGTAAATCTGATTTTCAGGATTAAATAAGGGCGCAAGTATATGTGCAGGGCCAAATGCTGCTGCTTTTCTGACAGTTTTATGTGTATATTGCATGGTATGTTTCAGTTTAATTCTTAAAATGTGTTATTTATTACAGCTTAAGTACAATTCAGTCTATCTTTCAACATCGAGTAACATGCGTAAAATTACAGAGAATTACATGGTAATTTGATCATTTTAGTTATTAGTCAAACAGTGAATGACCTAGCTTCACACCATCCATTTTTTCTCATCCTTAAAAATATGCAGTATAACTTTATCAGGACATGATTGTCCAGTAACGTCCAGGAAAATGAAACTTGCAGCAAGTGCTCTATAATATATCTTTTGTGGCAGCTTTTTTTTCTCATCTACAAACCTCTTTCTTGTGATGACTTGCAAATGGAATATGTATTGCTGACTGAAACTTCTCAGATTAAGCTTGCCATACACTGGCATTCTTTCTCTGGATGTCCTCAACAGATAGATTCCTCTCTGATCGACATCTGATAGAGAGGCATCTATCCATTAAATGCTGCTGTCTTTGGGGCCCTATGCAGAGTATTAGCGCAGCAAAGCGCTCTCATTCAGCCAGCTGGTGTGTTCCTTCCTCTGTGCTGCTATCATCCCCCAGTGCCGTATTGTACTGGCGGCATGTATGCACTTGCATGCAGACATACACCACTGATTCATGGAGTCACTACTGGCACCGGGAGATAATGACAGCAGAGAGGAAGGAGTGCACCAGCTGAAGAGGAGTGTGAGAGCACTTCGCTGGAATAATACTCTGCACATGTGCCAAAGTGACCTGCTTTGCCCCCCCCCCCTCCTCATCGTGCAGCAAGGCACTGTCAGTAATGTTGGTCGATTGGGAGCAACAAGCTTTGACAAGCTTCAGTCACAGTGACAAATCTGCAGAGGAATGTCTCATAATGTATGGACTCCTTTAGACTGAATAAATAAAGTTAGGTAGCAGCCAAAAGGACATTTGTGGCAGATTGGGGAACAGCTGAATGTGTGTGGGTGTGTCCAAACAGTAACATATCTCTTGTTCTTGAGAAATGCTGATCAGATTGGTTGAATCTTATTATTCACCCACAGTAGGAGAAGCTCCTGTATTGGAAATAAGTAAAGATTTGGGGCCTCCTCTTCCCACAGCAGTCCACTGGTAAGTGACCGCTTCTTTTTGTCATTCTAGATCATCCATAACAACTTTTTTATTCAGGGCAATTGTTCATAAATTGGTTTATTTGTCAAAGGAATGCTTTATGAGAATGTGTACATGGCTGGTCTTTATATTATACATTTTTCAGCACTATATATGTTTTGACTTGTATGCTGAATCTTGAAAACTGTTCTTAAATATTTGAGTAGTATTAGTATCAGTCCTCATGTGCATTGGCAATGGACGGCCATATTCATCTACTCCCAACACACTACTAGCTGAGTTATTTAAATTTGAGTTATTTCAGCTGTCCATCTCATACAAGTTCTCATACTGTCAAGGTTAATTACACCTCCCTAACAATACTAATTGCAGCTAAATTGAGACGATTATCCCGCAGGCAGGGTAGTTAAAAGTGTTTTGCTATACAATTGGACTGTCCCATTGAAATGTAAAGAGGTGACAGCAGCAGGCAGGTAATTAGGCCTATCCTTGACTTAAAACCTCAGCAGAGTGGGGTCCACACATGTGTATTCCAGTTTTTAATACGCTTTGGGATGTTTTGAGATGGTAACTGCTGTTGAATGTTTGACAGACATATGGATGAACACTTCAAGGCTATTATTATTTCAAACTTTGTCAGAAGAGGATATATTCATTTCTGCCTCAGGCTGATTCTTCTAAAGTTGAAAAGGGTATTTTAATGAATATGGTAAAGGTCTGAAGCCAGTTAATTTCCAGACTTGCTGATTCCTGGCACTTTGAAATACAAAATACAGATCCTGCTCGCTGAGCCTGTTGTTTTTACTTTTCCGATTTGTCAGGGCAGAAAAAGTCATAGATCATGGGGCCTTATTAAAATTACAAGTACATACTGAGTTCCCTACTGTTCAGTAATTCTCATATGCTGGAAATATTTTGCAGGAAAAATTGGTATTAAAACATTCAAAAGATTATTGTGAGGCAGAAGATAGTTGTCTTGCCCATGATTTGGATTAAAAAAGCACAGATTGTACAAGATGCAAAATGAAAATGTTAGTTTAATGGTTTGGATACAATTTTTAAAAATTACTTGTAGCTCCTGAATGAATGCTATCACTGACATTATACTTGAAGGGACCCAAGCACCGAATTTAGCCATTATATAAAACTAACCTCCCCTAAGGGAGGTTCACAAATGATGTGGAATTTTGCAGTGGCAGTGTGCATTTACTTAGCTGTGGGGGGCTGCTCCATAGCCCCTGTCTATATGAGAGCATCCATCTTGCTGCTTCCTGTGCCACAGAACTGCAGGTTGAATGGTGATGTTGCATGTCCGCGGCTGCTGCACTGCATGCCGGGATATGTAATCCGTTTGAGCAGGCGGCCCTTGGCAGTATGAGGAATACCTTCCTCTGGGAAGTATGAAGACCTGCCAGCAGCCTGAGACTTCCAAGGGGATGGAGCCCCAGGCTGAATAGCAGGGAGGCCTATCTCTCTAAAGAGATTGATGGCTCGCAAGGTCAGGCAGGCTAGGTCGGCAACACACGGGCAGATAAAGTACAGAGACAGTAGACTGATTCAGTAACCGGGGACAGGCAGAGTTTGGCAACAGGAAAGCAGATGTGCTGAGGTACCGAATCAGAAAGCAAGAGTGAGGTCAACAGAGCAAATGGCCATAACAGGTAACAAATAAGGCCTAGTCTTGGGTGTGAGGTCCGTAGTCTCGACACCCTGGAACTAGTCTGAAGTATAACACAATAGTAACACAGTGTCCCTAGCCTTGGGTGTGAGGTCCGTGGTCCCAACACCCTGGAACTAGTCTGAAGTATAACACAGTAGTAACACAGTGTCCCTAGTCTTGGGTGTGAGGTCCGTGGTCTCAACACCCTGGAACTAGTCTGAAGTATAACACAGTAGTAACACAGTGTCCCTAGTCTTGGGTGTGAGGTCCGTGGTCTCAACACCCTGGAACTAGTCTGAAGTATAACACAGTAGTAATACAGTGGTAATCTGGCTCAGTGTGAATTCCCAGGTCCTCCTAGTTCTAACACACTGTGGGATCTGACTATGGTCTGAGTGCTTTCACGTAAGTGTTCGCAACGGCAGACAACTTGAGACTGACCAGCAATAACTATATATAGAGCGGCGCTCCCTGGCGCCACCCAGCGCTGATCAACCAATAGCCGCCCGCTCTGAGATCAGCTGACCAACCTGGTCAGCTGATCCCTCTCCGTTTGTCCTAAAGGTTCCGCCTCTCCGCGCGCGCGCGTGTATTCCTCAACCTGTGTGCACTAGAAGACCCAGCCACATCAGACGCATGCCGCCGCGTGCAAACCGCTGAGCCGAATGCGGAACCAGTCCCCTCGCTGCCAGTCCGCGCGGTGGCTTTTCCGCAATCTATTACAATGATGTACTGATAACACTTTGTCTCCAATAGTGAACCACTGCTAAAATCACCATCTCATCTGTTAAAAGTGTAACTGAACTGTGGAAAAGTGATGCCTGCCTACTTTTACTATTTTGGGCGTCATGCTTGCCCACTTACATTATTTGGGGTTATGCCTTCTTAATTACATTATTTGGGGGACATGCCTGCTTACTCACATTATTTGGGAGATATGCCTGCTTAATTATGGTGCTTAAAAAGACTCTGTAACAAAATGTTCAGCCTTATTTCTTCTATCCTATAATTTCCTATACATGTTCTAATGTGGTCTGTCTTACTGCAGCCTTTCCTAGTTGCACGGGTGGCTGTATTATCTCTGTTATATAATCTAATCTTCTTTCATTTGTCAGCTTTGTCAGCTCAGGCACTCAGGCAGGAATGTGCTGCTCTGCTTGTGATAGGATAGAAGTTATACACACCCTCTCCAAACCCCCTCCAGGCTCTGTATGAGTCACAGACTAAGATTCTCTCAGCCTATCACATGCTGGTTAGAAGCCATGTCTTTTGTTTGTAAACACTGCCTAAAACTGCTAAAATTACTAGCCAGGATTGCAGCAGGGAGTGGCAGAAACAGCACAGAGGGGCCCAGGAGAACATAATGAATAGAATGGTATGCTTGTTATTATAAGAATTTTAGAGTGCAGATTCTGTTTAAGGGACATACTGTCCAACTATGTTATTATAAGTAAATGCCTCTTAATTATGAATTTAGGTTTAAAGAAATTGCTAGAGGTGACTGTTATTGACAACTGTACATAATCTGATCTATTTTGTTATGTCTTATATGGCTGTTTGTATGATAGTTAGGGAATTTTATTTTTGGAAGGGGAGGTGGAATCCAGATTTTATTGGGGCCCTCACAGAGTTCTAGTTATGCCCCTGACAGTGTACCGAAGTTCTCAGATTACTGTATATAGGTGACTGGGAGTGCACTATAGAACTGCTGAACCCATCTCCACTAAGCTGTTACACTGATACACTAACTGTGCATTCAAGAACAACAGGAGGAATTTGATGGTTATTAGAAGGTACAGATTGGTAGAAACATCTCGCTAAAGTCTGGTACACACATACAATTTTTATTGGCCAATGACTGACCAATTTTACAACCTCCATGTAACATGAGGGCCAACAGATTTTAAACTATGAACTTATTATGCAGGATAGCTCTCATATTACATGGAAGTGGTAAAATTGGACAATGATAGACCAATCATAATTGAAAGTGTGTACCAGTCTTTACTCTTATGTCTTCTTCGTCTGAATAGAGAACAGTGTACAAAAACCCTTTTTGCACTATACTGTGACTGGAGAAAGAAAGTAGGTTCTGCACATGTCCAATGTAGTCTAAGCAATCCTGTCAGCCATACTAACTCAGAAGAAACAACAACACATATATAAGTAGATAAATACTTGCTCTTCTTACATAACATATATATTACACTATGCACATTTAGAGTTTAGCGATTTTTCTATATTAAAAAAATCTTGCCTCTGTGTATCGTGAAGCCAATCCTGACATGATTTCCTCCCTTACTTGGTCTGTGTTTGCATTGGCTGCCCTCCTCCCAGTCTTCAGACACCCCCACCCAGCTCTGCAATAGAAAATGCATTGTCATTGTGTGACTCTGCAGCTTCTCAGCATGAGAAATATTGGCCAATCGGAGAGGAACAGAGGGGGAAGATGTGGGGAGGAGGGGGAAACAGAAGGGGAAGAGGCTTCAGCCAATCAGGCTGCATTAGTTAAGTCTGAGGGGAAAGTAAAGAAGAATGAAGGAAACCCCAGCATGCCCTGCAACTTCCTTTGTGCAGCAGATGTACCAAATAAGAGCCAGGGAAACTGGGGAATGATTTTTTATGGACAAGAAAAGTAATAGTGATTTTTAACTTTTGGATTGCCTGATTAGCATTCTGTAACAATTGTGGAACTTTCTCCGTGAGCAGCGCACAACGCGTGCGCTGATATGGCGGAAGTCCTCCACAAGCGTATAATTGCAGGCACCCAGCAAAAGGTGCTACGCACCTGTAGAGGGAAATTCCTGTCGGCAGATGGCACTGGAGAGTGCAGAGGAACCAATCCTCTGTACCTCGACAAATGCCAGACAGGAATTGTACGAATCGCAGAACGCAATTGCAAGAGAAGCGATTGCGAATGAGAACGAGCAAAGGGACAGGTTGTATGTGCGTGCGCCAATCTAGTCGCCACCCCGCGACCGCGCACACACAACAGCAGATACGAAACAGAAACACAACCGCAAGAAAGGCGATTGCCAGAAGTGACACAAGGCAGATCAGAACAGAATACGAGGTTAGCAAAGGCACAGCAAATAATACAATGAGGAGATACGGAAAATAACAAACGCTAGCTAACTGCGAACACCGCACTCATTCGCAACAGTGCACGCGGTTATGCGCAGTCTCCACGTGATAAGCACAATAGAGACAAGCACGCCTAACTAACCATTAACAGACAAACATGAAACAGAGGACGCGAGCGCTTGCTTAACGGTTACCTCACCGAGCCTCCAGCAAGCGATCGTAGCAGACAAGACAGACACACGAAAACAGGGACAAGCGAGAGATAGGATCCACAGCACTAGCGAAAGTGGCTAGCGCGATCCAGGAAGACAGAACAGAAGGATCCACAGCGTTAGCGAAAAGTGGCTAGCGCGATCCCAGGAGACAGAACAGAAGGATCCACAGCGCTAGCGAAAAGTGGCTAGCGCGATCCAAAGAGACAGATCAGAAGAGATAGCTGGTAGCAACCGCTGCACCAGCTATACTCCAAGAACAGAGATCAGAACCATTTCCTGTCGACCACCGTTGGGACAGGACAATGGCAACAGAACAAACAAACAGATAAACAATCCTAACTGCACTAGGGAAAACCTGCCTAGCGCAGATTCAGGAATTACTCTAAGCTGATCTTCAAACAGAGAGTAAGGCTGACACCCCACCAGGAGTGTTACATAGGACGAAATCCTTATGACCAGCCAAGCATTGTGGGAAAGGCATAGTACTTATAGTACATGCCTCCAATGAATGTGGCCAGGCAATTTGCATGACAACGTATGCAAATTCCTCAGCAAGCACAAGCTGCAAAACTGACAAAAGCTCTTCTTTCCAGAGTCCTGCAGCATGCAAACCTACACAATGGTCAAAAGGCTGCCTGCCTGCACAGGCAGCTGAGCAAATCATCACACATTCTTATTACTTAATTACCAGATAAAAATAAAGAGTTGATTTTTGATTTTATGCCTGACAGTTACGCTTTAAATCAAATCAATCAGGTAAGAAAACAAACACCAATTGTTTCGAACATACAGTGGTCCTTAACCATAGCATAGGTTATAGTATAAGTATAGACCACACCACCACCTCAAAAAAAGCCCAAAGACACAGTTGAAAAAGAGGAAGGTGGGTCTTACATAAAGGGAACAACCCACTATCATAAAAATGACTCAATCTATTCATCAAAATATAATGGAATGTTAGCAATTTTTCAGAAATTGTAAAGTTTCTTGAAAATGCATTTGCTTATCCCCAGTGACTTCAATGCATTTGAAAAAAACCATGTTTTTAGCATCCATGACCATACATTTTCACACAAATACTTACTTGTGCAATGAAAATGTATTTGAGGTTATAATTATGTCTTTTAGCATGTGTTATGTAGAGAATACCTCCTTATAAAGCAGCTTAGCCTCCTCTTTGATGGCGATCACTGCACTCATCACCCTGAGAATTACCAGCTTACAGCAATGATTGTTAACCTAAAAGCAATGTCAGGATGTGCGCCAGCGGACTTTCTTCTTACTTATGCTGTAAACTGGATTTTCCTTCATATTGCGGTAGATCGATGCTTATTAAGGCTTTTGTAATTCAGGCCCTTTATCTTATAAACCCTCATCTGACTTTGAGTTAGCTTTTTAATTCATTTCACATGTGAAATGCAAATGCTGCATAGCTACAATTATTATGATACACAATACTGTTCTGTCAGTATTATTCTGTTTTCTATTATATGCATACTAAAAATGTATCCCATAGCATAATTTCAAATATATTACAAATCACAAGGACATAATCTTGAAGTTCTTAAAGCATATGAAGTATTCTTATCTAGTTTAGGAGTTTAACAGCTTGAATAATCTATACTTTTTACATATACAAAATATTATTAGTTGCCCTACTTTCTAAATGTTGTTTCTCAAGACCCTCCTCATGGCAAGGGTGGAGTCAAGCAATCAACCCACCTGGTAATGTCTCTGGTTTAGTAATGCTCCTTCCCAGGCACCACCTGTGTAAATGTGCTGCAGTGTTCTTTTCCACATATGAGCTCCCATCATTTCACTTCTGTCCCTCAAATAAGTGCAGTCATTTTGCCACACTCAATATATATAGTAAGTGCTCAACTCGCCAATGCCTCTCTTCAACATGCTCATATTCCACCAATAACAAGTGCAACCATAATTTGATCCCTCCCACCCTCATAAAAAAATCCAGCAATTATGTGCTTTACCCCAGTAACTACTCCAGCAATTATAAGCATGACCAGTACCTCGGCTTACTGTGCATGCGCAGGTGGGCTCAGCATGGCCACGCTGGAGGAAGAAGAGCTGCATGATATGATTAGCGTCAATGTCTTGTTGCTAATCTTCTGGGGGCCATGCTCAGCGATGGGGAACATCAGAGCAGGGAGGGAAGCCTCAATAGGATCCTGATGTATCCCTCTCTTTAGGCAAGTATCTAATTTTGTACCCGAGTACTCTTTAATGCAAATGTTCCCTCTTTAATGCAAAGTCTGCATGCAGTGAGTTAGAATAACCCAATCCGTCCTGTAAACAGACCGATAGAATTGTGTGGGCAGTGAGTTGTCATGCAGAATTTTCCTGCATCCCAACTGAGCACTGTGAACTAGCACTACAGTTTGTGACCAAAAGTTGTCCAAAGCTCAACTCCCTGAGTGAGGAGGGCCTGTCTTCACAGTCACAAAATCCTTTGCATCTGCCGTAGATTCAATAGGCTAAACTAGTATTCAAAATGATGCAGTTTGGCCCTAGTGATCTGCTTCATTACATTTGTTATAAATAATAGTAAAGTGGGGGGAGCCACGAAGTTAGCAAGTGAAAAAATTCATTTTATTAACAACTCATACATAATTTAGTAAGCGCATGATTGGCAACCCTCCCATCCCATTAAAAACCAATAAACTGAGCCTCCTATATTAAGACAGGCACCTGTCTGATAAATTGCAGTGCACTCGAATTTATCATACAGGTGCCAGTCCTAATATAGGGGACTCCGTTTATTGGGAAGGGATGGGAGGGTTGCTAATCATGCGCTTTCTAAATTATATATGAATTATTAATAAAAGGAATTTTTTCACTTGCTAACTTTGTGGCTCCCCACACTTTACTATTTTTTTTGCATAATATTATAGTGGGTGAGACTAGAAGTTTATTGGTAGATATCCCATCTTACTGTATATATGCAATTTTTATAATATATATATGTTTGAGCTATAGATGCTAAATTACTGTTTGCGTCTGTGCTTAGTATCCGGGCAGGCACTGTTACTTGGAGCTGATGTACTTGGTGACGGCCTTGGTGCACTCGGACATCGCGTGCTTGGCCAGCTCTCCTGGCAGAAGCAGGCGGAAGGTGGTCTGCATCTCCCGGGAGGTGATGGTGGAGTGCTTGTAGTAATGAGTCAGGCGGGATTCTTCCCCGGCGATGCACTCGAAGATGTCATGGCTGGATGGTGTAATGGTTAAGGGCACTGCCTCTGACACAGGAGGCCAGGGATCGAATCTCGGCTCTGCCTGTTCAGTAAGCCAGCACCTATTCAGTAGGCAAGTCTCCCTAATACTGCTACTGCCTATAGAGCGCATCCTAGTGGCTGCAGCTCTGGCGCTTTAAGTCTGCCAGGAGAAAAGCGCGATATAAATGTTATTTGTCTTGTATTTTTTTTTCACTTTGTAGACAGACATGGGATTATCTGTAAGCTAAAAGGAAGCACTAAAAGTCAAGTAGTAGATACAAAAGCCTAAAGCTGCATGCACATGTACAGTGGTTCTTGGCTTAGGCAGTGGGGGCTGCCTCAACTGAGAATTTAACATAGGTACAACAGCCCGACCCCACTCAATGAGTCAGCAGTTGATGACATTGTTCTTTCCCTTTCCACACCCGCTGTGTTGTGCTCCACTCTGTCAGCTCTCTTTCCCCCTCCATAGCAACAGAATGTGTCGCTAGCCTACAGGTACACTAGCAATGCATCTGTACAAAACTGCCCAAACTGTTGCCTGAAGGATTGAGTCCCAATCCCTGCCGGCTGCCGTACAAATTTCGCTGTATTTGTGTACCTGCCTTAAAGCGATGGTAGGCTGTTTATCTATATCTAATCTTTAGAGAGACATGACTTTAGATAACTGAGCAATCGCTCCCTTCCCTTCATGCCCATGTGACTTCAGGAAGAGAGCTCCAGGCTGAGCAGGTGGGAGCAGGCAGTTATCAGTTAACAATGAAATGATTAAGCTGGTAGCTTCCTTTTCTGTTTTGCAAAAACCTTTCTTGCTTTTAACAATACTTTTTCAGTATAATTAAAAATAATGTTCAATCTGTGCCTGGACTAAGATTTTTATAAAATGTATAGCATTCTTTTCACTTAAGACTTATTTGCTCTAGTGTTAAAAACATCAAAAATATAACATCAAAAACGCCACAAATATATGTTCACAGCTCCTCCTGCTGGCTTGACTGGGAAGCTTTGTTAGTCTTGTTTTGCTGCAATGTGGTAAAGTTAAAATGGTTCCACGCAGAATAATAGGACCCAGTTCAGCTAACAAGTTTGAATACTTTGCTTTTGTAATGTTAGCTATTTATTTACTGCACCAGTGAATAGAAAAGCTTTTCTTTTCACAAGATCTATACCAGCTTTAAAACCTATGGATGGCGCTCCAAAGTAATGAACACAAAAAAATGACTGTAATGATTCTAACATTTATAAGTTCCAAATAAAAATATTTTTGAAATGATTAGAAAAGAAGATTCTACCACTAGCTTAGAAAAGGGTCCTTTACACTTAGGATGGTTAAGATGTGGAACATCTTACCATAGGAGGTAGCTATGGCAAATTCTATAGGGCTGGTTCACTAAGAGCTCTTTTCTATGCACCAGCTATTTGAAATGTGCTTGCTAATGCAATGTTATGTGTGTGTTCTCCCTTTAGTGATTTGATTAAAAAAAAAATCACATGTAGCATTACATTAGAAAGCACATTTCAAATCACTTGCCCTTAGATAAGCATGCATAGTGTGAACCAGCCCATACCTAGTCCCTATGTTGAAGGGCATCCACAGCTACTGTATACAGGTCATAGATATGGGAAGGTGGTACTTTAGAGAATATCTGCCTTTTGTGGATTTTCTTTCCTGTTGACTGTGGTTCAGTGAGGATCAAGAACTCAATGGACACACATGATAACTATGTAACTAGATAACTATGTAACTAGTTGAAGTCCTTTTTAGGTAGAATTAATTCTTTATGTGTAGCTATAGCAATGAAAGAATGCAGGGGTTAAAAAGCTGGGATCTTCTAAATGATTTAGCCAAATGCCCCACAAGCCTTTATTTTTTTTACAAGAGGCCAGGAGGTCAGATGAGAGTAAAGGAAAGAGTAGGATAACATTAAATAGAGGAGGAGTTAAATGGAGAGCTTCATTTATGCAACCAAACATGAACTTCAATGCTGTAGCTAGAGAGTGGAGGAGTGACAACCAAATATCATCTAGTTTAAAAAATAAATAAATATATAGATAGATAGATAGATAGATAGATAGATAGATAGATAGATAGATAGATAGATAGATAGATAGATTGATAGATATACATATTATTATTTTTTTAAATCCTGGCAGCATTTCTTTACTACTGCTACACCCCAACACTAATTGTAAAAACAGACCTAAAGTATGACTGTTAAGTTTATTTTATTAGGAGTATAGAATTGCTCAATATATAAATCAATAAATCTAACACTAAAACTAGAATAAGGAGTACAATTTATTATGTAGTTGGGTACACTGCATTGAGGTTGTGGGTGATTTTCAAAGGGCGCAAAGAAGAAAATTGAAGTATTGTCTAAGATAGATGGTATAGTATATTGTGAAAGGTTACACAAATGTAGCTGCCAGCTTTACTCTTTAGTGCACCATGTTAGACCATACAGGTCAACATTGTGAAATGCCAGAAATATGCTAGGGGGTTGAAATGATCGATTTTTAATGCTGCATTGACTAGCTAAAGACTCCTGCACTTAGTTAAGGACTCATACACACACACACGAGAAAAAACGTGGCTAAGACAATTTTGCAAGGTGTTGGGTGAAGTATGAAGTAAGAATGTGTACAGCTACCAAACAATGATGTTTAGTAATCCATGCCTCAGCATGGTGCTCTTTCGTGGCTTGCCCATCATCTCTAATTTCCTCTCCATTTAGTACATACTGCTGCTCTGTACAGCCAGATCATGCTCACACTACTTTACATGGAAGTAGGAGCATAGCTAAGGTGACATGGGTCCCACTGTGAATTTTACATTGGGCCCTTCAAGCACTATATACAAAACCAGCGATATAGAGTACAAAAGCTTGCCCAGAACATCCACACTGCCAGAAAAGTTTAAGCATGGAGGGGACCAGGTTTGTTAAAGATTACCACTACTCCAAGCCCTTTTTTGTACACATTTTATGTATGGGTTCCGACCCCATTCAGTTAAATGAGCCAGTGCACAGAATCTGTCGGAAATACAACATACCGTGCATTTTAAAAACACGTTGCAAATGCAACTACTGAGTGTGAAAGTTAACATGATTTTTTTCAGGCAAATAGCACTGTCTGTATATGCGATTTGGAAAACTCACGCATTTACAGAAATGAGCAAAAGAGGGTTTAGTAAGAAAGAGCCTAAAAGTCTTTTTAGCAAGTTATGTCTGTGTTGTTGACTTTATTCTTCTTCTGAAACTGTTACTATTTGGTGTCTGGGTGTGGAGTTTCTAGAAAAAGATATGCCTCCTGATAGGGTGCAAGTAGGCATTAGGCATACACCTATTGTATCTATTGGCAAATCCAATCCTGGTTATAAGGCTTGCCAAGGCAAATGTACCTAAGAATGTCTCGTGTAAGTCATCCCATTTCATTTGCCCTACTACTTCATTATTAGTCCATAACATCATCATATAGGTTTGCCTTATTTATCTTGCAAACAAATGAGAAAATACATGTTGTTTTACTTTGTTAAATGGGATAAAATGTTTTCCCCCTCACAATTTGTCTGAAATTTCTAAGCATGAAATGGTGCTGTAAAATCAGCATAAAAATAAACATGGAGAACACCGGCTATGCAGTTACCTTATTTTGAAGGACATTTGCTATTTGAGCCAAATTAAATTACACTCCATATAAGGCAATTTCTTGACATGGCTGTTTTATTCAGAACTGTGACCTTGTCTTGTAAAGTCAAGCAAGCTGAGCAGTTTAACTGCTTTTGATTTTACGAACAGAGAAAGAGGATTCCAGTGTGGCGCCTAGAGCTTTGGAATCTTTAATATTGTGATCTATAGATATAAATACATGTTCATTGCTTTACAAGTGGAGACGCATGGCCTGAAAGACATAAAGACCCACTTCCAGAAGGTGGAACTAAAGTAACTGTAAATGTTAAAATGTTAAAATTCATCTGTAGCCTGATAGTGAGATCCACGGGTTCCTCACATACGAACTCACAATGGGCTCTATGCATAAAACATTTGCGAGGAAAAAAAAATCTTGGAGGGAAAATACTGTATCGGTATTTTAGACTTTTGTGTGCTAATTCATAAAAAAGTTTACACTTGCGATAATAGGTCGGGGAATTTCCACACTAAACTGGCATTGCTGCTGAGTTGATACATTTTCTCTGTGCAGAGACAGAGTTAGTATAAAGGAGGCAACCCCAGCATCCCTTTACATGTGCATTTTTTTTTTTAAATCGCCTCTCCTTTCCCTGAATCTGCGCTGCATCTGTCTAATAGTCATTCTAAACAATCTATTTAATTGCTGCAGCTTAGAAGAACTTCAAGAAATGTTACACATGCAGGCTTTCTGATGTGAAATATATCTGAAAACAGGTACCCAAGGGGTTAAAAAACACAGCCTTGGTATTCCAGGATGCCTTTTTTGTTCTGCTCTCACTACAGCTGCCTGGGAGGTCTGTCCACATTAGCTTGCCTATTATCTTGCCTGTTATCGCTGGCTTTTCTCCTTTTCTAAACAGTAGGTGTTCTCCGTTCCCATTCCGCCTGCTCTAATCTTTATGAATTAACCTTCAGTGACATGTGTTGTGATAATCTCCACACAAGGCGGTAATTTCCCGCACTGCTCAGGAATTGTAGCTTTTCATGCGGAAACAGCTTTTATGAATGGACACTTTGCTAAATGGTCGGCAAAGTCAACTGTTTTGAGCATTACTGCATGCAGGAATGCTTTATGAATAGAGGCCAATGTATTAATTTAACTACACCTACTGTACAATAGAAGAGCCATGTGGCACTATTGGATTGTACAATACAAAGGTAATGTGGTGCTTTTGGCAAAAAATCCTGTAAGCTCCATTATACAGACAGTCCCCTACTTACAAATGACTCGTGCTACAACATTTCAGAGATACAAGCAAAGTTGTTTCCATATACAACATATACAATACTGTTTTGTATTACATTTTGTTGTTGTTAACTGTAAGAGTACAGTATAAACATTTATAAGTAGTGTATGGCTTTCAGGGAACAAAAGGATGATTTGCATATTCAGAAGTGATAAAAATCCTAATAATAATGCTAACAATTGTATAGTGCTTAAAGAGAACCAGAGATGAAGCAACCTCATGTATTTTACCTTATAAATCAATGGGAACATGACAGTAAACACCTAATCTGCTCTTTGTTACATTGTTCTCTGTTTAATTTGCCTGTTATCACCTCTAAGATAAGAATCCCGACTAAGCAGTCGGTCTAGCTTTGCTACAGAATAATTATAGCTGAGACTGTGTTCTTTGCTGTCTTCAAGTCCAAGCCTGCCCCCTGCTGGCTGTGCTCAGGAATCATTATAGCTGAGTCATTATAGCAAAGCCAGACTCAATGCTCAGTCCGGGATTCTTATCTCAGCTAGATAACAGACACTTTTAGCAGTGAGGATGGAACAGAGAGCATGGTAAATGTTTTCTCTAATGTTCCCACTGATTTCTATGGTAAAATACACAAGGGTGCTTCGTCTCTGGTTCACTTTAATGGCAAGTAAGGGCATGCTCAGTAGGCCACCATGCAGTGTCAAGGAGCTTTGCCCAAGAACTCCTAAAACGATTGGAGATTTTTCATGCTCACGTAAAGCTGAATTAATGCAAATACCATATGTTTTTTTAAAAAGTCAAATTCATATTTAATTTTATTTTAGGAAAATTATACCTATTATAGTATATGATATGATAGACCAGAGGCATTAAACATTGTTGTGCCATGTAGCACTATTGAAGTCTGGTGAAGCCTGTGGACTCTTATCAGAGTAAAATGTTACAGCTGTTATGTGATATGATAATCAAAGTCAGACTATTGCCAATATTACTATTGATGGTTCCTTGGTTGCATAAAAGAAATAAATTATTTACTTCAATCAAAGATTAGTGAAAAAAGTTATATCATTAATTCCCATAATAGACCTTGTGAAATCTATCATATATCCAAGCCTAGGATAACCTGCCCAATGACAACCAGAGCTCTCACTATGACAAATAGCATAAAACTCAGTGTTGCATCAGTGTTAATATAAAATGTATATTTTGTTGGTCAAAGAACAACATGGAATTCTGTATTGGGGTTCTTACTTATTTTATTTCCAGATCATGCAGGTTGTAACAATCACAGATTATAGAGTACCTTGTCTGTACTAGACCAAATCATTGTTAGTATAAAAATGATTTCTCTGCATGCAAGCATTTTATAACACCAACAGATGGCAGGCTAAGCCGCAAAATAACACAGTACATTTATAAAAATGTAAGGATATTAAAGGATAGACAGAACATAGCACACAAGCATACATCTAAATTTATAAGCTAAATAAACAGTGAAAATGCATGTAGAAAACAATATTTATGCTTGTAATCATCTCCTTGTAAAACCATGTACAAATTATATATATTATATATATATATATATATATATATATATATATATATACATGTTATTAATGAAAGTATTCATGTACGTAAGATAATAAGTGTTAACACTTACTACATTTAAAAAAAGCCACAACCCACCAGTATGTATATATTTACATGTGATCTGTAAAATTGTGAATATATCAATTTAGGATAATGAACAAATGAAGACAAGGGAAAACTGTGTAAAGATATTGCATTTCTACACCAAAAGGATTGGAGACCATTCACACACAGCTACCTGAAATCAGGTCAAGCAAATTATAAAAATGATATATTAATTTTCTGAAAATCCATGCCGCTTGTGATTGAACCCATTAAATATAATAGCTGATGGCTGGTGAATTTGCATGAATAAAAAATGTACATCCACGCCAAATTATTAGAATCTCATTGGTCAACTTTGATCCTCAATAAGGATCCATGGTTATCAGCATATACATTATGGTGTACCACAAAGTTACATCAGAATCAGAATCAGAATCATTTATTTCGCCAAGTACAATGGTGAGTTGTACCCGGAATTATTTTTGGCACAAGCAGGGTCAGTGATGGTACAGTAGACAAACGTTAGCATTACATAAGTTAAAAACAATTACAGTAGACAGACATTAAGCATTCCGTACATAGTACACATTGCACATTGACGAGAGAAAGACAGGAGAGGCCAGAGGGGTCTGTCCAAGGGCTATGTCGAGTGGAGCTGCCTGCCCCAATCTGAGCGGCGCTCACTGCTCTGCAGCCCTCCAGACCCCCCTCATATAGTGAGAGATAGACACAGAGTCCCTTCGTCCCCATGGATGTTATCAGTCCACATGGTCCCCAACAGTCCCAGCCCCGCAACTCCCGATGCAGACCTGCAAAATAGCAAAATTAGCACCTGGCCTATGGGCCCCCTCACAGCAGATGATCCGCAGGAGCTGATGATGGTTGTCCGTTGCTGTGCCTTCATCCATGGCGGCAGCAGCAGGGCGCTAGCCCCCCTGACCCGGCAGATGTGTCCCGGCAGGGCAACAGAGGCAGCCCGGGCCTCCATGACTGCTCCTAGACCCGCTGCCTGTGCTACAAGGCAGCGGCGGCTCCCAGAGCAGGCAGGCGGCTCCTCCATGGCTTCGCACGCAGAGCGGCTCCCACTGGGGAGTGGAGCAGGAGGGGGACACTGGCTCTCCAGTAACTGGCACCTGGCCTGCCCGTGTCGCTTTGTCCTGGGTCGCTGGGTTACTGGCGGTGGCTCGCTGGAGAGTGGGCCGGTGTGCACGGGTGTCTGCAGCCAGCCACGTGGGTGGCGGCCTGATCACAAAACCGAGCGGCTTCTCGCGACTGCTGGCCCGCTGCTGATGTTCGGCACCCGGCCTGCCTACGTCCCAGGCATGTTAGCTGGGCGTCCCGGGTTGCTGGCAGCGGCGGCTGCTGAAGGGTGGAGCAGGAGGCGGGCGTGCGTGGGGGTCCGCGGCCAGCCACGTGGGTGGCGGCTCCATCCCAGAATGAGCGGTTACTCGTGACCGCTGGCAGCGCTCCGGTGACCGGTGCCTGGCCTGCCTGTGTCCCCTGGTGGAGAGGAATCCATCCCGCAAAGAAGAACGGGTGGATCCCAGGGTAGAAGGGAAATAGAAGAAGAAGAGCCGGAGCCCAGTGTGCCATGGCGTCTTGCTACAGCGCCATCTTGGTGGAATGAGTGTTAAACCCCCCTAAAGACCAGGCCAATTTTCTCTTAATTGGCCACTGCAGCTTTAAGGCCAAGCTACAGGGCCACACAACACAGCACATGAGTGATTTCCCCCCCTTTTCCCCCCACTAGCAGAGCTCTCTGTTGATGGGGTCTGATCGCCCCTCCATTGTTTATTTTTTGTTTAATAAACATTTTTGTCAATAGTAAAGAAATTATGCACAGGACCGTAGCTATTGCAGCCTGAGTGCAACTTCCCACGTATACTCACTGTACATTGATTGCAGAGAAAAGAAAGCGGTAGTGCACATCTGGCTAAAACATAGCATTTATTCCAAAGTCGTTAAAAACTGTTTCAAGGCAATACAAAAATGGAGAGAGGTACAGGCAGAGAGAAGGTCGACCTTCATCTGTCTGGACCTGTTGGGAGAGAAGTGAGGGAAAACTTGTTCAAGGGGAGCCCATATAGCAATAAACACTTAACTAAGCTTCTAACTTTTCCTCACTCAAAACTAACATACAAAAATACTGTATAAGTTGTGTCTGAAATTCCATTTGAATGGATATGTATATTTATAATTTAATCATAAAAATCCTGTCTAATAATGAAATTATAGTGCATTACAGATCTTGCTTCTCAAACGATATGTGGACTGCTTGTTTACAAATGCACCCCACCATAGCAGCATGCACTGCAAGCTAAGGGTGCTATTGTTTGTCTGGTTGACAGGAGACTGCTTTGGCTAAGCAACATCGACCTTGGTCAACAGCTGACTAGGTAAATGTGTTACTTAGTTATGAATTCTTCTTTTCATTGCTGCAATGCCATAGTTTGCCAAAAGAGTGTTAAATTGCATGAATGGCTGAATGTGCTGTTGGGAGATTGAATTTTATTGATGGCACAATGAATGCACAAAAGTATATTGGTATTAAATCCTAAACAATAAATTGCTCACCTGTGCTGCTGATTTATTCCCATACCATGATTTTGTGTAGCAGGATAACAGCACATCTTACTATTGAGCAGAGGTTCTGCTGGACTGCTATAAAACCAGATGTGTTCATTGTATTACCTGGCCTGCCCAGCTGCCTGATGGGTACCCAAGTGAGAATCTGCAGTGGAAACATAGTGCAGAAATATCAAAGAGGCAGCCAATATACAAAAGTTAATTAAACGGTTAATTCACTGTGTAACTTCTGTCGACTTGAAGAAACTAGTCCATATAATACCCAAAAGGTGTGACCTGGTTATTAAAAATAATGACTCTCCAGTCATACAGTGCCATGTATTATTTTTCTGTAATTGTGTGTTTGGTCATGTTAACTATGATCTGCTTCTTGCTATTGAGACATTAAATAAATTTGTGAAAAAATGATAGAATATTTTAAAAATAAACACTAGGTGGGAAAATTATAAATAATGCAATCTTTGATTCACTTTTAAAAAGCAATTCACTGTAGTCAGTGTTTTGGTCGCCTGCTGTAATCATACCTAAGTGCCTCTCCAACTTGAATGGAGCCTCAGACAGAAATAAAGAGAGACTTCACTGATTTAAATTGCAGCCAAGGATTGACCAAATTATAATGTTAATATGAATAACAGTAATAATAATAATAATAATACTTTTCACATTGTTGTAACAGTATTCAGCCGATCACTGGTTTATAAGGAAGACAATTTGCAAAAACCTGGTGTACTTTTCAAAGTGGTGAACCCTATAAAGTTTACCATCATTTATGCTGAGCCTCTATTTTATGAATATATTAATCAGCAAATCTCCAGAAGCGTGCCATTAATTCTACAGGGTATTTTCCCACCTTTATCTATAGGTCCCTAAATAAGTTTTGAATACATACACTTCATTTTTATTGTATACATTTTTGTAGGTTATGAAATAATTAATTTATGTGATTTTTGTAGCTGTTTCTGTCTTCCATTACCTTGTTAATTTATTATTCAATTTATTTTTAAATATGTAGGTAAGGGAGTGTTGCACACCTTTTGCACAACTGTGTACATGATGGGACTTTCTTTTGTTTATTCCAGCTGGGTTTATTAAGACAGATCACATTACAGATGATATTGTACTCAGAATCTTGTAATGTAGTGCAAGCATCCAAGCAAGCATCCAACCATTAGGTCAGAGCTGTGCAAAGTACAAAATGTTAGTGAATCTTGGTAAACAGAATACAATGTACATTCATGAGAGACTAGACCTTCATGCCTTGTGTAATATTGCTTCTCCAAACATCCCAGCATCCTCAAAATATCTGTGTAAATTGACTTATTTAAAAAAAACTTGCATGAATCAAACAAAATGTGTGATTTGTCTCATCATGTTATTTCATATTCATGTATAATAAGAACCCATTTGTAATGCATTATTATGGCCTAAAGAATGATTTGGTAATGGTTTAATATCATTATGTTATAAGTACACTTTTCCGTTATGGTGAATGAATGGTAAGGAATATGATGCACTGAAAGATAAACCATCCGGCACTATGTTCATAGGTCCATTCATCTGTCATTTATTGCTTCAGTATTTCAAATCATGCATAAATCCATGATAAATATTCATATAGACAATTCAATTCATACCCTGTCCTGTAGCTGCTGTGGGGCAATGTGGGAGTAGCGGTCCGCCTGACGACCGTTTCGCTCAAAAACGAGCTTCTTCTGAGGCACAATTTAAAATAACTGTTCAGCACTCTGCGGTTAAAAAGTACCAAAAAGTAAGAGAAAAAGTCCTATCAAAATTATAGTATATTCTTACACACACACGCGCACACACACAGTATAATACAGATACTGTATTTGTACTGATCTAGCTATTACATATATGCCTGAATTAGATTATACAATATTATAATGGTGCTTAGATGATACTGATTCTGACTTTGGATTATTGATGCGGTTTTTGCTTAACTACCTGCCGCCCCACGCCAATGGGCGTGGCCACTGCGGCAGCCCCAGGACCGCCTAACGCCAATTGGCGTCAAGTCCTGGGGCTCTGTTTTGCAGGAGATCGCAGGCTGTGCTTGCATCTCCTGCTTGGTGGCAGTCTCCAAGCGGCAATCCCCACTTGGGAGACTGTTAGACGTCGTAACCGCCATCTATTTACATGTACAGCGCTGCAATCTTCAGTAGCGCTGTACTGGGGGGGGGGGGGGGATCAGAAAAACTAACAACTGGAAGGGGGGGGGAGATCAGAGGGGAGAAAAAGAAGGGGGAGGGGAATCACTTGTGTGCTGTGTTGTGCGGTCCTGCAGCTTGGACTTAAAGCTGCAGTCGCCAATTTACTAAAAATTGCCCTGGTCTTTAGGGGGGTTTAGCACTGCAGTCTTCAAGAGGTTAAGATGCTTGACATTTTTATGATCCTTATAGGACTTTCCGTCTTCACAGTGCAAGAACTTTGTGAAGCATGAGTGTGATCTGACACTGATTATTCATTTATGCATTGATAAGAATCATTTTAGATTTGTTCTTGCAGTGTTATTCATAGTTTTCTGGGAAGAAAGAACCATGCCGAATGACATAAAATTCCCTGTATTATTTTTAGCATAAGGCATACATTATTTATATTTAGTTTTGTTTGACCTGCACTATGTTTATACTTAGAATAAGGGTTTTTTAAATTTTACACTTTAGATTGACATATTTTTGAATTGTTAAAGTATACAAAGGTTGGTAAGCCCTCATTTTAAACTAATTAAAAAAATTATAGTCTCCCGGCTGTAGTGCTAACCCTTTACATTTCATGCATTCATTTCTGTTTTGATTGCAACTTTGCCAGTTATATCTCATTTTAGTTCTACTCTTTAAAGTCCTAGTTTACCCTCCCAGATTTTTCACTGTCATCAAAGATAAATAAAGGGCCAAACCATTACTCACACAATTTTCCTTTTTGATACAGCCATTCCAGATACATTTCCTTTGGAAAGTCAGTCATGCAACCCAGAGATCCCTTCAGCAAGCATGGAGCTGGCAGTAGAATGGATGTTCAGATGTTCCAAACTAGTGAGAAGTCCTCACTGTCCAGATCCTCCCTATGTTGCTGAAATATTTATTGCATGTCAGCAATACAGCTCAGCAGATGTTTATTAATAGACTGAGATGTAGCTGCAGTGCTGGTTACAAAAAGTTAACCTGTTAGCAGAGAGAGGGGATGAAAGAGTTCAGGTAATCAGTGTTCACATCGAAAAACTGGCTATTGCTCCCTCTCAGTCAGTTCCTCTCTGACTGTTTCATGTACGGGTGATAATAGGATAGGGAGAGGTTTGTGAACAGCTTTCTTTTCAGTAAAATTGCATTGTCATCTCTACTTAAAAATTAAGTCACAAGATGAAACCAGGCATGTATGTTAAATGGCTTTATTGCAAAAAATGTACCGATTTACTGCTAATTCATGCAAGTTTACTATAACTATAATATAATTTAAACATAGGAGGCTGAACTAATACATCATTTCACTGGCTACTAATTAAATTGAGAATTTTATTTAAGATTGGCTTATTGACTTTCAAATTTTTGCACAATTTTGGGCACTGGATACCTGTATAATCTGTTACAACTGAATCACACCTCTCACGATCTTAGATCAAGATGATCTAATAATTTGGTCACCTTTAGAGTCCATCTCAAAACCATTGGAGACAGATCCTTCCGTCATGCTGCACCTACACTTTGGAACTGCTTGCCACACCCAATTCGGACATCTCCATCCCTGGAAGCATTTAAGTCCAAACTGAAAAGCCATCTGTTTGGTCTGGCATTTACCAACACTTGACTAGTTCTTCTGTAACACAGTCCACCTTGCAACTTTGTATTGAACTGAGACATTTCTTTGCGATTTGAGTCCGATGGGAGAAAAGCGCTTTACAAATGCTTTGGATATTATTATTGTATTTGAACCAGTTATCATATAGACTTCAAATTCTATACATGTATTTGTACTTACTTTAAACCTATTCAGATGCTACCAAAACAGAACCCAAAAGCCTCAGACAAATCAAAGAGATTTTATACATACAAAATGATAAAACTGTCAAAAGGAATTGAATCCCAAGACAATTTGTGCTCCAAGAGGATAAAATTCAAAAGTGCACATGTACATACTGTTCTTGAAATAACAGCATTGTTCGAGATGGATTACTCTACCTGTAACTTATAAATACGTTAATTATGTGCGTACTGACACAGCCATATTCTCCTTAAAGGGAGTGACATGGAGGCTGCCATATTTATTTTTCTTTTAAACAATTCAAGTTGCCTGGCTTACTTCCTGATACTGTGTCTTATATACTTTTAGCCATAGACCTTGAGCAAGCAAGCAAATCAGATGCTCAGACTCAAGTCTGATTGGATTAGTTTCATCCTAGTTTTTAGGGTTTTGACTCAATATTAATGATGCCAGAAGATCAACAGGACTGCCAGGCAACTGTTATTGTTTAAAAGGGTATATGTATGGCTGCCTCCATCATACTCTCACATTAGGTTTATTCTAAACTACTTAATTAGTGCATGAATAAGGATCATCCAGGCAGTTACAGCTGTTTTCATTTAATAAATTAAGTAAATGTTATTTATTTTATTTTTGACACAATGTATCTTTTGATTATTTTCCCACCTAATTGCCTTTTTTAAGCATTTATTATTATAATATTGTCACAAGGTTTTCAGTCCCTTTGCTGTAGTAGTATCACACTCCTCACCTATGGGTTAAAGGAATGGGGGAGGGGCTTTATGCTAATGCTGCTGAACAAACAGTTACTCATGTTCTGCAGTCACACGACAAGCGGTGCAGGGAGAGTAGAGATTACCCTGACATATGCAATTTAAATTACAAATAAAGAATACCTTGTGAGTTAGATAAAAGCAAATGGCTATTACTTTCTGGATGACAAATGTTCTGTGAATTCCCTACAAGATTTTCCCAGTCCTGTTTTATGACATGTATTCCCATTTTTTCTACAGATCCTGCTGTAATAACCCCACAAGACCCAATCTTAATGATAGGATCATCACTAACTGCAGCTTGCTTAGTGGATTCTGATTTAAGCTTGAAAGCCGAAGACCTGTTTTGGACCCTTAATGGCAAACGGCTTCCAGCAGATCAGTATAAGATCCTGAACAGCACAGTCCTGAGTGTGATCTTGAAGAACGTGAATGGATCCAAACAGCAGTCAGGAGATAACCTGGTGTGTCACAGCAAAGACGGGAGAATCCTGGCAGGCTCATGTCTATATGTTGGATGTATGTCTGATTCACAGGCTTAGAAAACACAGTCATGGTAAACTGGTTGGATGGCCTATTATTTTTTTGAAGTTCAGTTTATTTTATTTTGTATACAAAGATATAAATATAAAGTTTCCTACAGTCTTCCATGTTATCCTTATCAGGTAGACGTAAAGCCGCATAAATTAGACAGAGGAAAAAAATGTCATTCAAGAACAAGATGTCTTAACCTTTAAATATAGCAGTGGTCGCAAGGTTATGTCACAATAATAAGATCGTAAAAATAATGGGACATTTATAGCAATTTGATATGATGAAGCATATACCCTAATAGATAATTTAATGGATCTCTGTTTATCTGTCCTTAGAACTCCTAAAGCCAAATATTTCCTTAAGTAACAAATAACAGCATTTGCATTCAGTTACATATCATAGTAAAAAAAAAAATCTTTCACTAGGCTTTCCATTAACAACCACAGGCAAAATAAACTAAATGTTACAGGGTGCAGATTATTTATTTTAAAAAACAAGGATAATGAAAATGTTTAACAGCTGCACTAGAGCATGGCTGAGGTTTTACAGTTAGACATACAGTCATAACATTTGAAGGTTAGGTACACTAAATGCTGAGTTCAAAAGTTACTAATTTTGTATGGAGCGATAACATATTTCTGTAGCACTTTGTGTGGGACAGGCTGTGTCAGTTTGGCTTTGAAGGCTGTTTATCTCTTTTCGCACATATCATGTGATTCACCTGATTGATTTCAAAGCTGCCAATGGTGCTAACTCTTAGTACTTAGTACTATTCTAACTTAGAGGTGAGAACTAGTAAAGATTGGGAGTGTACCTGTGATAATGCTTGGAACCTTCTGGTCTAAATTTTGTAACTTGGCTGTGTAAATCAAGGGACTTCACTGACAGAATTACCAATCTTTAAAAAGGGAAGTTAGTCCTGGTACAGACAATTGTCCCTGAATTTAACACCAGGGTTCCACTGCCGCATAATTGAGATGAATGGAAATGTTCATCTTTTGTTTGCCATCTTTTAGTCAAATACTGTTGGCAATCGAGTTTTCCCAGCCGCTACATGGAGCTTCTGGAGTCGGCTGCATTTGCGGTTCTCCCCTAGGGCTGGAGACAGCAAACATCATCAATGTACGCTTGTTCCAGATTAAAAGTCAATATAAATGTATTTGTTTCCAATGTTGCTGTCACTTACAGTACGTTGGACAGATCTGACAGATCTGACAGGTTTTGAACTAGACCATCTCTTCATGGGGTGAATCTCAGGTTTTGTTTTTTCAAAAGTACTTACTGAATGACAGTTGCTCAGTCTAAACTAGTGTGCAAGTGACCAGAGAGGCTGGTCAGCATCTTTGTATAGATCCTTTCCAGGGAGTGTTTTTGCAAAGCATAAAGGATATACTGAAATTCCCCCATGCTGAGGACTATTTCAAAATCTGCCACATGTGTCAGATTTTTGCTACCTACTGTAAAACAACAGCAATATAGGCGTAAAGAAAATGTTTTAAAATAATTTATATTGCTTGTTACTCTGGCAGAAATGTACTTTTTAGACATGTGTGTGCACATGTATTTTACATTTTGCAATTTTTCACAATCGTGAAAAAAGTATTTTTAAGTATTTTAAGTAATTTTATTTAAGTATTTCAGCTGTGTAAGATGCTGTTTACCTTGAGTTTAGCTTTCGTTTAAGTGTCTGTCTATTCAGCTGGGAAATCAAAGTTCAAAAGAATCACAGATTTAGCAAGTAATAATGGGCATCATGTCCCAGGCTTGAATGTTAAAATGCCATCTTTATGGTTTATACGTTTGCTGGCTTGATTCAATTAAAAGTGTAAGCCAGGTTGGAGCTTGTAATAATTGTATTGGTTCAGATTGCAATACAGCTGTAGTACAAAAGTCCCCTGGTAATTTTCTTCTTTGATAGTTTTAGGCACTATCCTGTTTGTTTTATGTTATTGTAGATTATAACATTTTAGCAGCTTAGTATGTATCGAATTTCTTAATTCTGAAAATATTCTATCACTGCTACTATAAAGAACAAAAATGCCATGCACTGATGAGGATCAACCAATCCGAAACAGTCTGTATGCATGTTGGATTATTGTGGCTCTGTATATTTAACAAGCTGACACATCATTGCATTCCAGCGGTTCTGGTGGTGTGTTTAGCTTACAGGGACAACAAGGGATAATATGAATATTCAGCAGTGATGCACTGGGAGACATCTCAGAACTCACTCCAACCTGAATTATCGCAAATTCTTTATGTTTTAAGAAGCTAAACCTTTGTTTTCCATAGCAGTTTATTAAGAGGGCTTTTTGGTCCATTTTAGCCCTTACACACTCCTAGGAGTTAGGGTTCATCATGAGCTTGCTGGGTACTCTGCTACTATGAAGCATATTACTACGATTACTACTAATAATAATAATATGGCGATAGGAGTGGTTGGCGAGATAGGTACTGTTTCATGATCACTGAAAGATGAGGACCACATGAGATTAGTTCTACTGGTTTTAAAAAATAATTGTAGTGAGCTTTGAACATTTTTAGACCCAAATTGCTAAGAGGTAGAGGCTAAAAGATCTTACTTTATCTTTAAGAAAATCTGCACCAGGGAGGATTCTTACTTATCATTACGAAAAAAGAATGTGATTTTTGCATGCACAATTCTAGATTTGAGAATTTTTTATTCTTGTTTGCAAGATTTTTTTTTTTGTGTGCATGTGTTTGTAAGTGAAAAATCCCAATGCGATTTCTGTATGAATACCAATTAAGCCAACTTACATGAAAAATACTTCTAATCAACATCCAAATTGCAGGTGATTTTTAATGCAAAAACATTTTTCTCTGCATTCTCATTGATTTATTTTTATTTTTTCATTGAAACCCGAATCACACATTGCATACGAGAAAAATCAAACCTGCTATCTGAATTTTAAATGGAGATAATTCACACATCCAATGTGCATGAAATCAGAAATACAATAAAATGTCATTGCAGTACATTACATCTGCAGCAACCATGTTTGTTTGTTTTTTTACAAATTTTCCAATCGCACATGAATTTTTAGAAGCGTGAACCTCAATAACACAGTATGAAAAACAGCAATGCCATTAAGAACCATTAGAAGAGTTCTCTCTAGCATGTGCTTCAATTTGATGTAGCCCTAGTATCCCTTATTTTTCTTTTGTAATTTAAAATACTTCAGTGTATTTTTAACTTGAAAAATCCCAAATGAGCATACATCAAACATGAGAGGAGGGAAAGGTAGATGACAAGGTTCATAACACGATCTGAAGAACAAACAGCAACCATGAAGAAAGATAAGTGACAAGTCTGACCCAGTGGACCTATACCCCCTCCAGAAGCCACACCAGGAAGCTATCTCCTATAACCTATCTCAGACACATGGCAGAAGGGCTCCAGAACCATATAAATGATGTTGGATCCAGAATATGAAGCAGGTAATCTTGTAAATGTTCTTTTGTGTATAAAGCCTGTAGGCCTCACTGGCTTAATTCTGAATTTGAAGTCTATGTTTTACCCAATTAAACCGATAGTATTTCAGGTACTATTGAAGCAAACACATGAGCAGGACAGTCAGCCAACTGCCAATGTTTCTAAAGCCAAACTTGTGGCAACCCCCATATCCCTTTCACTACAGGGTCAAAGTTATGGTAAATTGAACAACTAACATAAGCTTCAATTCACTAAGGTTAACTCCTGTCTTTATTAACTTTTCAGAGCTGTTTTACAGTTATCATAATTATATCACCATGGTGATAACTGTAAAACAGCTCAGAAGAGTTATTAAAGACAGGAGTTAACCTTAGTGAATTGAGACCATTGTTTGTTGTGTGTGCAGTTATACAGTTGTCACAGCCCTGCCTTCTTAGTCCTTCACACCTAATCTTCATCAACATGAAATTTAGTACATATCAACCCTTGTGACTGATAGTCTCAGCAAGTAAATACATTTATAATATTATTAAGGCTGTAGGCTTAAATGTAAAGATATGTATGAATTAAAATGCTGTCTGTACCATCCTAAGACTAAACCCAATTGCTGAAAATATTTTCCTATAGACGAAGGGCTGTTCTGCTAAAGGTAGCCAAGAGTGAATTCTCTTTTTCTCTTTTAGATATTTCTGAAGAAGAGCAGTTTGGTGACAAAAGCCAGATGTCCCAGGCCCACACAAAGAACAACTTTCTGCTGAAGATGGGCTTTCATTACAACAGTGTTTGTGGATGAAGAGCAAGAGTCATTCTACCACATTTATTGCTCTATACAGGCACAATATCATGCTGAATCAAAACTTCCTGCTTTTACTAAAAACTACCATGGTACAATATTCTACTGCTACTACTATATATCACTGAGCCACTACTGATGTCAAGGCACCTGAACCTAATTTTTAGGAGGCCACTGCATGTTTCCAGTACTGATCTTGTCTTGCTATTAACTTGCTTGTGTGCCTACTTTGAAAAGTTCCTGGAGTGGTGTCGGTGGGTTAGGCGCCGAAGAAAGACAGATAAGCAGAGTAATCTCCAGAGTAAGAAAGAGAAAAAAATCAGAATAAAGGGGCATTCTATTTAAAGCAGATTATCACTGTTAGCAATTACTGTATTAGGTAACATTGCAAAACGTTTTAATTGCTTTTTGGCAATGAACATGTTATATGTTGTGAAATGCCTGTGTTGCTTAGGACTAATTATATTAGGTAGGGTAATTGTTGATACCTGTCAGCTTGATTAATTAACCAGCTGTCATGCTATGAATTTTAGTTGCATAACCTGCTTAGCCCTGTGTAAAGTTCTGGATCTGTCCACAGGAATTCAGCTTCCTGCAGAACAAGAAAATTATCTAAATGTAACATTTCTGACCATTTTTATCTGGAAGTTACATAGTAAAAATTATGCAGTCAGAATATGTGACACATGCATAAGCAGATTATGGTCAGTATTGCAGGCCTGTAGTCTTTCCAGATGCACATATGACTATAGAAACTGCATATAGACACATACTGTATAGTAAATTAATAGTGGATTGCAGTCCTAAATTATAACTTTGTGTTGTATTGCATGTACCTAATTATAAATCAAAGAAAAAAAAGAAAAAAAGAAAAGAAAAGGAAAAGTTGATGACATTTCCAATAGCCACCCTGTATATTTACCACTCTCTAAGGCTCATAGAAGGTGGAGTTCCTTGGTCCTGGGCATCATAGTAGGATGCTGCAAAGCTAGCCAGCACAATCAGAATCTTCCTCTTGCCATCGTAAACCTATTGGACATTTTTTTTTGCTTGGGCTTATTTTAATTTGCTGAAAAGGTTTTCCATTAGTCTAGACTGAAGAACGAGTAGGCTGTGGGAAAGAAGGTGGTAAATTCTGATGCACTGATGCCGATATATCTGGCTCAGTGTTGCAATGGGAAAGCGACAGAGGTCTTCTTAAGTAAATTGAAAGATTGACAGATGACGATTTGCCGAAGGCCCTGCTAGATTACAGTGATTGCCACATTCCTTAGATGGAATTCAATTATTGGAACACTCATCATCACTCATTTTGACCTGGATCACAATCTAGGACATAAGAAAAATATGATTTCTGTGTTGTACCTTTCTTTCAATAAAGCATATTTTCAAGCTCTTAGTTAATTTTTTTTTTATGTGTAAGGTATACTGTGCATGACTTTTGGACCTGAATTGAAGTTACGACATGAAAAAATAACCTGTTGTTTCCTGCCATGCCTGATCTTAAAATCTGTTGTGATTTAAACATGGAGCAACATTTCCATACTAAAAGGATGAGGTTTAAATGGACCTATACAAATTTAAAGCAGAAATCTGTGCATTTTTGCTATAATAAACCCATTGGAAGAAAAGCACACCTCCTCGGGAAGATGCCAAGTGGTCCTTGAATTTTCCTTTCTTTAAAGGGCAGGTGGTGCCACTATAACAGCAGTGAAGAAGATCCTTCAATCACATTTTCTAAGATGGTAGCAACATTTCATCCCAGCTGGTTCTAAGGGAAAGGGAAGCAGTTTTGGTTGACATTGTTGCTATCTACTTGCATTTTTGGAACCAGAAGTGGCAGACATCGCTAAAGATGCAGCAAATACTCTTAAGATTCACAGAGGAGTCAGGTGACAAAAGGGGCTCAGAGTAGACCATGGGGAGCATTCATTGAGACGTGAATAAAGGATTTTCTGTTTACAGGTTAGCTTTCATTTTAGTCTCGTTAAAACATAAATAAGCGTAGTGTGTCTTACCTGTTATGAAGGCTCGTACACACGTAATTCATATAAATTGGGTTTATTTTATAGCACTAAAAGCTAGACAACGCATTTCGCGACCACAAGTCGCTTCCTCCGGTCAAATAAAGTGCTTTAAGAAAAAGAACAAGAATCATTAAAATTTTAATGATGAAGTTCGTGTACAGACATCTATGTATTAGTTATTTATGACTTTTAGGTACTAGAGAGATTGAATATGTATATATGTATCTATGTGTGTATACGTATTTTATGAATTTATACATGTATTGTTGGATCATGTTTTTAATTGTTTTTGATAAGAAGTGAAATGTTTTAGCCTGAGCGCCATTCTTGTTCTTTTGAATTACGTGTGTACGAGCCTTCATAACAGGTAAGACACACTACGCTTATTTATGAATTGTTTTTATATGTTTTAACGAGACTAAGGGCGCCTCCTACAGTGTTTAGATACTTATTAACACCCCACTACGTGGGGGTATACTTACTGTAAGCTTATTATAGTAGTACCTTTTTGGGAGCAGCGACCGGACAAGGCCGAGTGGAGACGGTACTTCTCCACATGTTCTGATGGTGGTTGCCTAAACAGCAACCCAGAATTGTGAGTATATTTCGTCTTTTATAGACCATCTCACACAACGTTAATACTCGATATCGGGCTCCCGGTGTCCCTGTGCTTTTTGTCTTTACTAGTCTAATAGCTTTCATTTTGCCCAAAGATTAAGCATTGTTTTTAAACATTGTCATATACAAGGACATTTATGTAGAAAGAGACTTCCATTATGCATGACTGGATGTTAAAAATCATACTCTTAAGGTGGTCATACACAATACAATCAGTTTGATCAATTTTCCAGCTTTTTCTTACAAGAATGATTGTTCAATAAATTTGAAAAAATATATTTTTCTCAATTGAGAAAAAAGATGGATTTTTCAGTGTGTTTTTTTTTCTTTATAAAAATTTTAAAAATTCAGATGTTGAAAAAAAAACAGAAAAATATAATTATTTATTTTATTATGTTTTGATTTAATATCTTTAAAAAAAAGTATTCAGAAAAAGTGTTCATAAGTGTATGGGAGATTGGTTTAATTTTTCAAATGATTCAATCATGTTGAAAAATCATTTAGATTTCTCTGGAAAAAAACAAACAAACAAACTAAACACTGAATCATGTATGGCCACCTTAAAGGGATACTTAAGTCAGATGAAAAAAGGCAGTTTTACTTACCTGGGGCTTCTATCTGATTTAAGATTCCATTGAAGGGCCTGTTTCTACTACACACAGATTATTTCTGGGTGCAGAAAAGCTGACTCCAATGAATGCCTATGGGGCCATTACCGCTAAACGCAATTTTTCTGATGCAGAAAAATTATGGGTGGCATGTTGCAGATTTCTGCATCATGCATCCGTTTCCCATACAATGATTGGTAGCCTGTATCCAGAAATCTGGATGCACAAAAACTGATGCAGAACTAGTGGAAATAGTTATAAATGCATCCAATTTGCTGTTGAACAGCTATATAATTCAATGTTTCATACCTTTTTGCAGGAAAATACATTTTCATTTTCTGTTGGGTGAATTAGGAAATGTACACTCGGTTGTTTCATGTTGGCGGTTCAGCAAAGTGTTAATTTTGAAGGAGAGGAAAAAATATGTCTCTATTGTAAAATGCTATTTTGCACACTCTGTATTTGTTCTCTCAGCCAATTTCTATTTGTACTACTTCTATAGGAAATTGTGTTAAGTTTTAAAAAATAAACTGTACTGAGACTCCATGGACATAATCCATTCCTTTAATGTGTCCCTTTGTCTTTTGACATAATACTTTTTTGCAAACAAATTATCCTTGGAGTACAACAAGTATATAATGTAAGAACATAGCATCCTCAGTACACCATGTGAATGCAGACTGTGCTGTCCCAGGTTCCTAGGTCATCATAGCAGATGAAATATCTCACTACAAAAACAGTTCTAAGATAGAATTTGATGACAGACATGCACACAATTATTGGAATTTTGCTCATATATTAGCTATGTACCGATATTTTGAATATGTGTTCATTTGATAAAATTATGAATGCAGTATGCAGATTGTCACAGAATACTAATGCAGAGTTACTAACAGGATTATTAATGTTCTCATTACTATTAATTATCATACAAAAAAAGAGGAATAGTAATATTGTAGATGAAAAATATCCTGGAAGTCCATTCAAAAAATGTAACTGAGAGACTTCTCATTCGCCCAACAATTCTTCCTCTTACACCTTAATAATAGGAGTATGAAGTCCTATAAACAGTCAGTGGTGAGACACATCCTAAACGTAGCTAAGACACTCACACTACATAACTGGGGAACATGCAAAATACCGACCCTGAGATAACTAGTCCGTGAATTAGACAATATAAGTGAAATGGTAAACTTTTTTTTATTCGTTGATATTGCTAATGTAGAAAAGGTATAGTTAGATTCAGTGTGTTTAGTTAGGGCACTGGCTTTTGACAATTTTGGCAAATCAATTTGGTGATACCCTGCTATTTTGGGTTTATAATGGCATATTCATTAGTGGTTTAGCGGATGTCCCTCATCAGTCTCCTATCTCTGTTTGATCCTCCAAACACTTATTTCACTATGTGACCTCTAACCCTATCCTCTCAACTAATGATAAATCTCCTTCCTGATGCCTAACTATAATCTCCGTCTAACTTTAACCACTTTATGACCCCTAACCCTAACTCTTGCTTCTAACATTAACCACTTCTTGACACCTAGCTCTAACATTTGCTCCTGATATTTAATTCTTTCTGAGGCCTAACTTTATTCTTCTAACACTAAAGATGGGAAATCTTTTGCTGCAGAAGCTCAAGGATCAGTGTACAACCACACAGGTGTATAAACACACACTAGCACCTCCTCAGCACTCGGCTGTAAGTGTACTGGTAGAGAAAAAACAGAGAAAGGAGGAGCGCTTCGTAGTGTGTTACCTTTTAATAAATAAAAATGAGCAAAAAAACATACAATTACTAGATAAAAATTAAAGACAAGCATCTGGTTTGGCGTAAAGCCCAGTAGAATACGTCCCACCAAAGGAACAACCTGTAGACTGCAGTGGCCAGCAGCAGTGGGGATCCAGATGGAACGGTGGCCCGAGGTGTCCTCAAGGGGTAATTTACTGAGAACATTTACTGACGAAGACGTGGATACGCTGAAACGCGTCTTGACATCTCCTGCAAACGATTACCCCGTGAGGACACCTCGGGTCACCGTTCCATCTGGACCCCCCACTGCTGCCAGCCACTGCAGTCTCCAGGTTGTTCCTTCGGTGGGACGTATTCTACTGGGCTTTACGCCAAACCAGATTCTTGTCTTTTATTTGTATCTAGTACGTGTATGTCTTCTTGAGCATTTTTATTTATAAAAAGGTAACACACTATGGAGCGCTCCTCCTTTCTCTGTTTTTTCTTCTAACACTAACATCTAAAACAACCCCCTCTCAATATTAATTGTAATTGTATTCTTGCTGTAAACAGTAACCCAAGCAATACTCCTCTTCTATTGTCAGTTCACCTTCAAAATTATCCAATTCAAAACAGTATCCACAGTCTGCCGATAACTTTAGCAGGCTCTCAAACCAACCACTGCATACCAATATGTACCAACATGGCACTCAAGCCATGTGACAAATATTTTTGCTTCCCTGTACTATGTACTTTGCTCCTTGAGGTGCTAATGGTTAGACCATATCTATCAAGTTTGATAAAGTAAGGCATATATCACCTTATGTGGCTATTTAACAGAATTATAAAATGATATCTCTAACTTATAGTGGAAAATAATGTTTTTATTTCGTTATTTTCTTTAACTGAATGGGAATTGTTGACTGAAAGCACTGTTATTTGAAATAACAGAAGTGAGGCCACAGATCAGAAATTGGAATGCTTTTATTGCAACATTTCTATGGAAAATATATAAAAAGTACAGTTTGTGTGATTTATAAAACAGCAAATAGTTAAATTTAAATAAGTGTAACACAGTTTAACGCATTTGATGTATCAATTTCTGCCGCTTTGACATTAAGTTGAATAATGATGATAGTTTAGTTTATAAGACCTCATTTAATGATACAATGCAATCCTGCACATGTAATGAACTTTGTAATAAGGACACAGGGTAGTGTGAAGTCACCTCTTCTTGTGTTTATATCGACATAGATCAAACTAGATAGAATACCATTTTGTCAGTGTGCTATGACAAGGGATTAAAACTTTCTCTGTAAAAACCCCAGGATAGAAGAATGTCTTTCATCACTTGTGTATACATATTGTATTAAAATATTTTCATATAGAGAAATGTGCCTGTATGTCAGATGGGTCTTATCTTATTTTAGTAAAATTAACTTACTAAAAATAAAATTGTTGCCAAACTTTGTAAGCTGAAAAAAGTCCAACAAGTCAAGAATTTTCTGAGCTTATCACAATACTTCCCTGTAATTACAGTGGTGAAGGCTATCGGTCTGTGACAGAGGTGCTACACCAGCACACATAACCTTGTGGTTACTCCTATCTGTGATTTTTGCCTGAGGAAGCGGGCTTGGGACCTGTGAAAGGCGTTGCATATTGTTTTTTTGGAGTATTAATTACATTTCATTTATACCATATAAAGTGGTTGTGTTGATTGTTGGGTAGGTGAGTCCACCCTTGCCACCCACATTTTATATGGTTTTAAGATTGGCATTATTTTTACTCTCTTGGCACCTCGGTTTTTCTTCTATGCTACCAGGATAGGATTTACTGGGTATCAGACTCATGGGTGCCTGCAGTTAGGGATGCTGCTAACTACCACTGCATTGAGTTTTTATGCAAATGCATGGCAAAGGACTACTCATACTGTGTGCATTTTAACACACATCATAATTTGAAGGCACTGCTGTGCACATTTTATAGCACATCATGCATGTTATTATAATGAAAGTGACTGAAGGTGTATCAAGACATGCACATCAGAAGGTACACATTACATGTTGTAAAATGTGTGTTATTTTGTACATGTTATGGAACATACATTGGGCCCGATCCAATATACTTTTTTTCCTAAGCTTTCTTCTAGGTGATATTTTAAGATTATAAAAAAAAGTATAATTTATACATGTTTACCTACTTTTTAGTACTTTTACAATTGTTAAATGCTAAAGAGTTAATTTTAGATTAGACAAAAAAAGTATCTGCTTGGAGAAAACACATGAGAAAAAGTTACTTGGATAAGGGCCCTTGTGTGATTAGGCCCTAATGTCAAAGTTAGTAATATTCCAACTTGTAATCATCCAGACTAGTGTTTCTGTATTTGCCATGCTGCCTGCACCTGGAAGTGATATTTTGGCTGCACAGGCTGTGCAGGAGAGATAAATAATAGAAATTAAAACTCAAAGAATATTTCATAAAATTTAGTTTTGCTTTTAAATCAAGTGATGTTTATAGAAACCCATAGCATTATTAGTGTTTTGCATGCCCCTGTTCAGAAATATTGAGTTTCTTTCTCTTATGAGGTTTTTTGTTTTTTTTTACAGTATTTAGTATAGCACCTACTATGCAAAATTATGTATACCTTGTTTTTTTACCCCCACAAATTAGACTATTTGAGAGCTATTTTTGTTTTCAGTCATTACTTAACTTTCTATTCATTTTAAAGGGAAAACAAGGAAAAAAAATACACCTTTTCTCCAATTGCATCTCCTATAGTTATAAAATAAACAAAGCTATTGTAAATGAAACCCACACTTTTTTTTTGCCTATTTGTACTGGTTATTACAATGTTTTAATTATACCCCTAGTACAGTGTATGGCAACAATATACTACTTTGAAATAAAGGTGTATTTTTCTGTTTTGTGTTTTTTTTTGTACCCAATTTTTAATTACAAGCCCTTATTTGCCAAAATAACTGTAATATACCCTCATGACATACATAGTAACAAAACAAAACAAAAAAAGAATAGACCCTAATGTATCTATTATGTATTTTTTTTTACAAGTGTTTTATTTTGGTAGCTATGGGGGGAGGGGGGGAGGAAGGGCTAATTTATTTTGATTTAATTTATAAAGGGCTTGGTTCACTAAGACACATGGCATGTCTTATCAGAGTTTTAACACACCTTATCAGAGTTAACACACCTTATCAGAGTAGCATAGCGAGCTCTACAAACTAATGCCTGCTAGTTGGCAATGACGAGAGCTCCACTTGTTCTGCCCTGCGCCTCTGCGGGTCCAATCACTTTAACCATTTTAGCCGAATGGATGTGATGAGGTTCATTCACACTTGTGTTTACACCTGTTTCCCAGCCCCACCCCCTCACTGTGCCATAGCCTTACCCCCTGCACGTCCATTCTGCTGCTGCTGGGCTGCTGCGCGATCCTGTGCCAGCCCCGTTAGCCTGGGAATCAATGAATGGGAACATACGCGAACAAACGCGAACCACCAAAAGTTCGCCTGGAACCGTTCGCAGACGAACCGTTCAGGCCATCTCTATTTGTCTTAGTAAATCAAGCCCATAGTGTAAAATGTGTATTTTTAATGTATTTTTTTTTACCACTTGATGTTTCCACAAACACTATTCTGTGTGTACAGAATAGTACAGTGTTCAAAGCTCACAGGAACAAGAATGATCATTGGCTTCTACTTGAAGCCATACTCATACCCTTATAGGCATGCTGATTGGCTCTGGGAAATCACATGTTCCCGTTCACCAATCACAGCAGTTTGGGTTCACGGCAGAGGCACACTAAAAATATCCTGTTCCCGTTAAAGGAGTCATCAGGGGCTTTTAAGAACAATAAGTGCTACTTACCCGGGGCTTCGTCCAGCCCCAAGCTCCCAGCATGTCCCTCGCTGCAGCTCCGCTGTGAGCCGTTCACCTGTGAAGCTTCCTGGCGATGACGTCATGCCGACTTGGAGGTCGGCCTGTACTGCGCTTGCGCAAGCGGCACTGTCAATCACCGCCATGTGGACCGGAAAGTACTGCGCAGACGCAGAACTACTGCACCTGCGCAATACACTCTGGTCCATGTGGAGGTGATTGACAGCGCAGCTCGCACAGGTGCAGTACAGGCCGACCTCCAAGTCGGCCTGACGTCATCGCCGGGGACCAGGAAGCTTTACAGGTGAATGGCTCACCGCGGAGCTGCAGCGAGGGACATGCTGGGAGCTTGGGGCTGGACAAAGCCCCGGGTAAGTAGCACTTATTGTTCTTAAAGCCCCCTGTTTCCCAGCCCCACCCCCTCACTGTGCCATAGCCTTACCCCCTGCACGTTCATTCTGCTGCTGCTGGGCTGCTGCGCGATCCTGTGCCAGCCCCGTTAGCCTGGGAATCAATGAATGGGAACATACGCGAACAAACGCGAACCACCAAAAGTTCGCCTGGAACCGTTCGCAGACGAACCGTTCAGGCCATCTCTATTTGTCTTAGTAAATCAAGCCCATAGTGTAAAATGTGTATTTTTAATGTATTTTTTTTTACCACTTGATGTTTCCACAAACACTATTCTGTGTGTACAGAATAGTACAGTGTTCAAAGCTCACAGGAACAAGAATGATCATTGGCTTCTACTTGAAGCCATACTCATACCCTTATAGGCATGCTGATTGGCTCTGGGAAATCACATGTTCCCGTTCACCAATCACAGCAGTTTGGGTTCACGGCAGAGGCACACTAAAAATATCCTGTTCCCGTTAAAGGAGTCATCAGGGGCTTTTAAGAACAATAAGTGCTACTTACCCGGGGCTTCGTCCAGCCCCAAGCTCCCAGCATGTCCCTCGCTGCAGCTCCGCTGTGAGCCGTTCACCTGTGAAGCTTCCTGGCGATGACGTCATGCCGACTCGGAGGTCAGCCTGTACTGCGCTTGCGCAAGCGGCACTGTCAATCACCGCCATGTGGACCGGAAAGTACTGCGCAGACGCAGAACTACTGCACCTGCGCAATACACTCTGGTCCATGTGGAGGTGATTGACAGCGCAGCTCGCACAGGTGCAGTACAGGCCGACCTCCAAGTCGGCCTGACGTCATCGCCGGGGACCAGGAAGCTTTACAGGTGAATGGCTCACCGCGGAGCTGCAGCGAGGGACATGCTGGGAGCTTGGGGCTGGACAAAGCCCCGGGTAAGTAGCACTTATTGTTCTTAAAGCCCCCTGTTTCCCAGCCCCACCCCCTCACTGTGCCATAGCCTTACCCCCTGCACGTCCATTCTGCTGCTGCTGGGCTGCTGCGCGATCCTGTGCCAGCCCCGTTAGCCTGGGAATCAATGAATGGGAACATACGCGAACAAACGCGAACCACCAAAAGTTCGCCTGGAACCGTTCGCAGACGAACCGTTCAGGCCATCTCTATTTGTCTTAGTAAATCAAGCCCATAGTGTAAAATGTGTATTTTTAATGTATTTTTTTTTACCACTTGATGTTTCCACAAACACTATTCTGTGTGTACAGAATAGTACAGTGTTCAAAGCTCACAGGAACAAGAATGATCATTGGCTTCTACTTGAAGCCATACTCATACCCTTATAGGCATGCTGATTGGCTCTGGGAAATCACATGTTCCCGTTCACCAATCACAGCAGTTTGGGTTCACGGCAGAGGCACACTAAAAATATCCTGTTCCCGTTAAAGGAGTCATCAGGGGCTTTTAAGAACAATAAGTGCTACTTACCCGGGGCTTCGTCCAGCCCCAAGCTCCCAGCATGTCCCTCGCTGCAGCTCCGCTGTGAGCCGTTCACCTGTGAAGCTTCCTGGCGATGACGTCATGCCGACTCGGAGGTCGGCCTGTACTGCGCTTGCGCAAGCGGCACTGTCAATCACCGCCATGTGGACCGGAAAGTACTGCGCAGACGCAGAACTACTGCACCTGCGCAATACACTCTGGTCCATGTGGAGGTGATTGACAGCGCAGCTCGCACAGGTGCAGTACAGGCCGACCTCCAAGTCGGCCTGACGTCATCGCCGGGGACCAGGAAGCTTTACAGGTGAATGGCTCACCGCGGAGCTGCAGCGAGGGACATGCTGGGAGCTTGGGGCTGGACAAAGCCCCGGGTAAGTAGCACTTATTGTTCTTAAAGCCCCCTGTTTCCCAGCCCCACCCCCTCACTGTGCCATAGCCTTACCCCCTGCACGTCCATTCTGCTGCTGCTGGGCTGCTGCGCGATCCTGTGCCAGCCCCGTTAGCCTGGGAATCAATGAATGGGAACATACGCGAACAAACGCGAACCACCAAAAGTTCGCCTGGAACCGTTCGCAGACGAACCGTTCAGGCCATCTCTATTTGTCTTAGTAAATCAAGCCCATAGTGTAAAATGTGTATTTTTAATGTATTTTTTTTTACCACTTGATGTTTCCACAAACACTATTCTGTGTGTACAGAATAGTACAGTGTTCAAAGCTCACAGGAACAAGAATGATCATTGGCTTCTACTTGAAGCCATACTCATACCCTTATAGGCATGCTGATTGGCTCTGGGAAATCACATGTTCCCGTTCACCAATCACAGCAGTTTGGGTTCACGGCAGAGGCACACTAAAAATATCCTGTTCCTGTTAAAGCAGTCATCAGGGGCTTTTAAGAACAATAAGTGCTACTTACCCAGGGCTTCATCCAGCCCCAAGCTCCCAGCATGTCCCTCGCTGCAGCTCCGCTGTGAGCCGTTCACCTGTGAAGCTTCCTGGCGATGACGTCATGCCGACTCGGAGGTCGGCCTGTACTGCGCTTGCGCAAGCGGCACTGTCAATCACCGCCATGTGGACCGGAAAGTACTGCGCAGACGCAGAACTACTGCACCTGCACAATACACTCTGGTCCATGTGGAGGTGATTGACAGCGCAGCTCGCACAGGTGCAGTACAGGCTGACCTCCAAGTCGGCCTGACGTCATCGTCGGGGACCAGGAAGCTTTACAGGTGAATGGCTCACCGCGGAGCTGCAGCGAGGGACATGCTGGGAGCTTGGGGCTGGACAAAGCCCCGGGTAAGTAGCACTTATTGTTCTTAAAGCCCCCTGTTTCCCAGCCCCACCCCCTCACTGTGCCATAGCCTTACCCCCTGCACGTCCATTCTGCTGCTGCTGGGCTGCTGCGCGATCCTGTGCCAGCCCCGTTAGCCTGGGAATCAATGAATGGGAACATACGCGAACAAACGCGAACCACCAAAAGTTCGCCTGGAACCGTTCGCAGACGAACCGTTCAGGCCATCTCTATTTGTCTTAGTAAATCAAGCCCATAGTGTAAAATGTGTATTTTTAATGTATTTTTTTTTACCACTTGATGTTTCCACAAACACTATTCTGTGTGTACAGAATAGTACAGTGTTCAAAGCTCACAGGAACAAGAATGATCATTGGCTTCTACTTGAAGCCATACTCATACCCTTATAGGCATGCTGATTGGCTCTGGGAAATCACATGTTCCCGTTCACCAATCACAGCAGTTTGGGTTCACGGCAGAGGCACACTAAAAATATCCTGTTCCCGTTAAAGGAGTCATCAGGGGCTTTTAAGAACAATAAGTGCTACTTACCCGGGGCTTCGTCCAGCCCCAAGCTCCCAGCATGTCCCTCGCTGCAGCTCCGCTGTGAGCCGTTCACCTGTGAAGCTTCCTGGCGATGACGTCATGCCGACTCGGAGGTCGGCCTGTACTGCGCTTGCGCAAGCGGCACTGTCAATCACCGCCATGTGGACCGGAAAGTACTGCGCAGACGCAGAACTACTGCACCTGCGCAATACACTCTGGTCCATGTGGAGGTGATTGACAGCGCAGCTCGCACAGGTGCAGTACAGGCCGACCTCCAAGTCGGCCTGACGTCATCGCCGGGGACCAGGAAGCTTTACAGGTGAATGGCTCACCGCGGAGCTGCAGCGAGGGACATGCTGGGAGCTTGGGGCTGGACAAAGCCCCGGGTAAGTAGCACTTATTGTTCTTAAAGCCCCCTGTTTCCCAGCCCCACCCCCTCACTGTGCCATAGCCTTACCCCCTGCACGTCCATTCTGCTGCTGCTGGGCTGCTGCGCGATCCTGTGCCAGCCCCGTTAGCCTGGGAATCAATGAATGGGAACATACGCGAACAAACGCGAACCACCAAAAGTTCGCCTGGAACCGTTCGCAGACGAACCGTTCAGGCCATCTCTATTTGTCTTAGTAAATCAAGCCCATAGTGTAAAATGTGTATTTTTAATGTATTTTTTTTTACCACTTGATGTTTCCACAAACACTATTCTGTGTGTACAGAATAGTACAGTGTTCAAAGCTCACAGGAACAAGAATGATCATTGGCTTCTACTTGAAGCCATACTCATACCCTTATAGGCATGCTGATTGGCTCTGGGAAATCACATGTTCCCGTTCACCAATCACAGCAGTTTGGGTTCACGGCAGAGGCACACTAAAAATATCCTGTTCCTGTTAAAGCAGTCATCAGGGGCTTTTAAGAACAATAAGTGCTACTTACCCGGGGCTTCGTCCAGCCCCAAGCTCCCAGCATGTCCCTCGCTGCAGCTCCGCTGTGAGCCGTTCACCTGTGAAGCTTCCTGGCGATGACGTCATGCCGACTCGGAGGTCGGCCTGTACTGCGCTTGCGCAAGCGGCACTGTCAATCACCGCCATGTGGACCGGAAAGTACTGCGCAGACGCAGAACTACTGCACCTGCGCAATACACTCTGGTCCATGTGGAGGTGATTGACAGCGCAGCTCGCACAGGTGCAGTACAGGCCGACCTCCAAGTCGGCCTGACGTCATCGCCGGGGACCAGGAAGCTTTACAGGTGAATGGCTCACCGCGGAGCTGCAGCGAGGGACATGCTGGGAGCTTGGGGCTGGACAAAGCCCCGGGTAAGTAGCACTTATTGTTCTTAAAGCCCCCTGTTTCCCAGCCCCACCCCCTCACTGTGCCATAGCCTTACCCCCTGCACGTCCATTCTGCTGCTGCTGGGCTGCTGCGCGATCCTGTGCCAGCCCCGTTAGCCTGGGAATCAATGAATGGGAACATACGTGAACAAACGCGAACCACCAAAAGTTCGCCTGGAACCGTTCGCAGACGAACCGTTCAGGCCATCTCTATTTGTCTTAGTAAATCAAGCCCATAGTGTAAAATGTGTATTTTTAATGTATTTTTTTTTACCACTTGATGTTTCCACAAACACTATTCTGTGTGTACAGAATAGTACAGTGTTCAAAGCTCACAGGAACAAGAATGATCATTGGCTTCTACTTGAAGCCATACTCATACCCTTATAGGCATGCTGATTGGCTCTGGGAAATCACATGTTCCTGTTCACCAATCACAGCAGTTTGGGTTCACGGCAGAGGCACACTAAAAATATCCTGTTCCCGTTAAAGGAGTCATCAGGGGCTTTTAAGAACAATAAGTGCTACTTACCCGGGGCTTCGTCCAGCCCCAAGCTCCCAGCATGTCCCTCGCTGCAGCTCCGCTGTGAGCCGTTCACCTGTGAAGCTTCCTGGCGATGACGTCATGCCGACTTGGAGGTCGGCCTGTACTGCGCTTGCGCAAGCGGCACTGTCAATCACCGCCATGTGGACCGGAAAGTACTGCGCAGACGCAGAACTACTGCACCTGCGCAATACACTCTGGTCCATGTGGAGGTGATTGACAGCGCAGCTCGCACAGGTGCAGTACAGGCCGACCTCCAAGTCGGCCTGACATCATCGCCGGGGACCAGGAAGCTTTACAGGTGAATGGCTCACCGCGGAGCTGCAGCGAGGGACATGCTGGGAGCTTGGGGCTGGACAAAGCCCCGGGTAAGTAGCACTTATTGTTCTTAAAGCCCCCTGTTTCCCAGCCCCACCCCCTCACTGTGCCATAGCCTTACCCCCTGCACGTCCATTCTGCTGCTGCTGGGCTGCTGCGCGATCCTGTGCCAGCCCCGTTAGCCTGGGAATCAATGAATGGGAACATACGCGAACAAACGCGAACCACCAAAAGTTCGCCTGGAACCGTTCGCAGACGAACCGTTCAGGCCATCTCTATTTGTCTTAGTAAATCAAGCCCATAGTGTAAAATGTGTATTTTTAATGTATTTTTTTTTACCACTTGATGTTTCCACAAACACTATTCTGTGTGTACAGAATAGTACAGTGTTCAAAGCTCACAGGAACAAGAATGATCATTGGCTTCTACTTGAAGCCATACTCATACCCTTATAGGCATGCTGATTGGCTCTGGGAAATCACATGTTCCCGTTCACCAATCACAGCAGTTTGGGTTCACGGCAGAGGCACACTAAAAATATCCTGTTCCCGTTAAAGGAGTCATCAGGGGCTTTTAAGAACAATAAGTGCTACTTACCCGGGGCTTCGTCCAGCCCCAAGCTCCCAGCATGTCCCTCGCTGCAGCTCCGCTGTGAGCCGTTCACCTGTGAAGCTTCCTGGCGATGACGTCATGCCGACTCGGAGGTCGGCCTGTACTGCGCTTGCGCAAGCGGCACTGTCAATCACCGCCATGTGGACCGGAAAGTACTGCGCAGACGCAGAACTACTGCACCTGCGCAATACACTCTGGTCCATGTGGAGGTGATTGACAGCGCAGCTCGCACAGGTGCAGTACAGGCCGACCTCCAAGTCGGCCTGACGTCATCGCCGGGGACCAGGAAGCTTTACAGGTGAATGGCTCACCGCGGAGCTGCAGCGAGGGACATGCTGGGAGCTTGGGGCTGGACAAAGCCCCGGGTAAGTAGCACTTATTGTTCTTAAAGCCCCCTGTTTCCCAGCCCCACCCCCTCACTGTGCCATAGCCTTACCCCCTGCACGTCCATTCTGCTGCTGCTGGGCTGCTGCGCGATCCTGTGCCAGCCCCGTTAGCCTGGGAATCAATGAATGGGAACATACGCGAACAAACGCGAACCACCAAAAGTTCGCCTGGAACCGTTCGCAGACGAACCGTTCAGGCCATCTCTATTTGTCTTAGTAAATCAAGCTCATAGTGTAAAATGTGTATTTTTAATGTATTTTTTTTTACCACTTGATGTTTCCACAAACACTATTCTGTGTGTACAGAATAGTACAGTGTTCAAAGCTCACAGGAACAAGAATGATCATTGGCTTCTACTTGAAGCCATACTCATACCCTTATAGGCATGCTGATTGGCTCTGGGAAATCACATGTTCCCGTTCACCAATCACAGCAGTTTGGGTTCACGGCAGAGGCACACTAAAAATATCCTGTTCCCGTTAAAGGAGTCATCAGGGGCTTTTAAGAACAATAAGTGCTACTTACCCGGGGCTTCGTCCAGCCCCAAGCTCCCAGCATGTCCCTCGCTGCAGCTCCGCTGTGAGCCGTTCACCTGTGAAGCTTCCTGGCGATGACGTCATGCCGACTTGGAGGTCGGCCTGTACTGCGCTTGCGCAAGCGGCACTGTCAATCACCGCCATGTGGACCGGAAAGTACTGCGCAGACGCAGAACTACTGCACCTGCGCAATACACTCTGGTCCATGTGGAGGTGATTGACAGCGCAGCTCGCACAGGTGCAGTACAGGCCGACCTCCAAGTCGGCCTGACGTCATCGCCGGGGACCAGGAAGCTTTACAGGTGAATGGCTCACCGCGGAGCTGCAGCGAGGGACATGCTGGGAGCTTGGGGCTGGACAAAGCCCCGGGTAAGTAGCACTTATTGTTCTTAAAGCCCCCTGTTTCCCAGCCCCACCCCCTCACTGTGCCATAGCCTTACCCCCTGCACGTCCATTCTGCTGCTGCTGGGCTGCTGCGCGATCCTGTGCCAGCCCGTTAGCCTGGGAATCAATGAATGGGAACATACGCGAACAAACGCGAACCACCAAAAGTTCGCCTGGAACCGTTCGCAGACGAACCGTTCAGGCCATCTCTATTTGTCTTAGTAAATCAAGCCCATAGTGTAAAATGTGTATTTTTAATGTATTTTTTTTACCACTTGATGTTTCCACAAACACTATTCTGTGTGTACAGAATAGTACAGTGTTCAAAGCTCACAGGAACAAGAATGATCATTGGCTTCTACTTGAAGCCATACTCATACCCTTATAGGCATGCTGATTGGCTCTGGGAAATCACATGTTCCCGTTCACCAATCACAGCAGTTTGGGTTCACGGCAGAGGCACACTAAAAATATCCTGTTCCCGTTAAAGGAGTCATCAGGGGCTTTTAAGAACAATAAGTGCTACTTACCCGGGGCTTCGTCCAGCCCCAAGCTCCCAGCATGTCCCTCGCTGCAGCTCCGCTGTGAGCCGTTCACCTGTGAAGCTTCCTGGCGATGACGTCATGCCGACTTGGAGGTCGGCCTGTACTGCGCTTGCGCAAGCGGCACTGTCAATCACCGCCATGTGGACCGGAAAGTACTGCACAGACGCAGAACTACTGCACCTGCGCAATACACTCTGGTCCATGTCGAGGTGATTGACAGCGCAGCTCGCACAGGTGCAGTACAGGCCGACCTCCAAGTCGGCCTGACGTCATCGCCGGGGACCAGGAAGCTTTACAGGTGAATGGCTCACCGCGGAGCTGCAGCGAGGGACATGCTGGGAGCTTGGGGCTGGACAAAGCCCCGGGTAAGTAGCACTTATTGTTCTTAAAGCCCCCTGTTTCCCAGCCCCACCCCCTCACTGTGCCATAGCCTTACCCCCTGCACGTCCATTCTGCTGCTGCTGGGCTGCTGCGCGATCCTGTGCCAGCCCCGTTAGCCTGGGAATCAATGAATGGGAACAAACGCGAACCACCAAAAGTTCGCCTGGAACCGTTCGCAGACGAACCGTTCAGGCCATCTCTATTTGTCTTAGTAAATCAAGCCCATAGTGTAAAATGTGTATTTTTAATGTATTTTTTTTTACCACTTGATGTTTCCACAAACACTATTCTGTGTGTACAGAATAGTACAGTGTTCAAAGCTCACAGGAACAAGAATGATCATTGGCTTCTACTTGAAGCCATACTCATACCCTTATAGGCATGCTGATTGGCTCTGGGAAATCACATGTTCCCGTTCACCAATCACAGCAGTTTGGGTTCACGGCAGAGGCACACTAAAAATATCCTGTTCCCGTTAAAGGAGTCATCAGGGGCTTTTAAGAACAATAAGTGCTACTTACCCGGGGCTTCGTCCAGCCCCAAGCTCCCAGCATGTCCCTCGCTGCAGCTCCGCTGTGAGCCGTTCACCTGTGAAGCTTCCTGGCGATGACGTCATGCCGACTTGGAGGTCGGCCTGTACTGCGCTTGCGCAAGCGGCACTGTCAATCACCGCCATGTGGACCGGAAAGTACTGCGCAGACGCAGAACTACTGCACCTGCGCAATACACTCTGGTCCATGTGGAGGTGATTGACAGCGCAGCTCGCACAGGTGCAGTACAGGCCGACCTCCAAGTCGGCCTGACATCATCGCCGGGGACCAGGAAGCTTTACAGGTGAATGGCTCACCGCGGAGCTGCAGCGAGGGACATGCTGGGAGCTTGGGGCTGGACAAAGCCCCGGGTAAGTAGCACTTATTGTTCTTAAAGCCCCCTGTTTCCCAGCCCCACCCCCTCACTGTGCCATAGCCTTACCCCCTGCACGTCCATTCTGCTGCTGCTGGGCTGCTGCGCGATCCTGTGCCAGCCCCGTTAGCCTGGGAATCAATGAATGGGAACATACGCGAACAAACGCGAACCACCAAAAGTTCGCCTGGAACCGTTCGCAGACGAACCGTTCAGGCCATCTCTATTTGTCTTAGTAAATCAAGCCCATAGTGTAAAATGTGTATTTTTAATGTATTTTTTTTTACCACTTGATGTTTCCACAAACACTATTCTGTGTGTACAGAATAGTACAGTGTTCAAAGCTCACAGGAACAAGAATGATCATTGGCTTCTACTTGAAGCCATACTCATACCCTTATAGGCATGCTGATTGGCTCTGGGAAATCACATGTTCCCGTTCACCAATCACAGCAGTTTGGGTTCACGGCAGAGGCACACTAAAAATATCCTGTTCCCGTTAAAGGAGTCATCAGGGGCTTTTAAGAACAATAAGTGCTACTTACCCGGGGCTTCGTCCAGCCCCAAGCTCCCAGCATGTCCCTCGCTGCAGCTCCGCTGTGAGCCGTTCACCTGTGAAGCTTCCTGGCGATGACGTCATGCCGACTTGGAGGTCGGCCTGTACTGCGCTGGCGCAAGCGGCACTGTCAATCACCGCCATGTGGACCGGAAAGTACTGCGCAGACGCAGAACTACTGCACCTGCGCAATACACTCTGGTCCATGTGGAGGTGATTGACAGCGCAGCTCGCACAGGTGCAGTACAGGCCGACCTCCAAGTCGGCCTGACGTCATCGCCGGGGACCAGGAAGCTTTACAGGTGAATGGCTCACCGCGGAGCTGCAGCGAGGGACATGCTGGGAGCTTGGGGCTGGACAAAGCCCCGGGTAAGTAGCACTTATTGTTCTTAAAGCCCCCTGTTTCCCAGCCCCACCCCCTCACTGTGCCATAGCCTTACCCCCTGCACGTCCATTCTGCTGCTGCTGGGCTGCTGCGCGATCCTGTGCCAGCCCCGTTAGCCTGGGAATCAATGAATGGGAACATACGCGAACAAACGCGAACCACCAAAAGTTCGCCTGGAACCGTTCGCAGACGAACCGTTCAGGCCATCTCTATTTGTCTTAGTAAATCAAGCCCATAGTGTAAAATGTGTATTTTTAATGTATTTTTTTTTACCACTTGATGTTTCCACAAACACTATTCTGTGTGTACAGAATAGTACAGTGTTCAAAGCTCACAGGAACAAGAATGATCATTGGCTTCTACTTGAAGCCATACTCATACCCTTATAGGCATGCTGATTGGCTCTGGGAAATCACATGTTCCCGTTCACCAATCACAGCAGTTTGGGTTCACGGCAGAGGCACACTAAAAATATCCTGTTCCCGTTAAAGGAGTCATCAGGGGCTTTTAAGAACAATAAGTGCTACTTACCCGGGGCTTCGTCCAGCCCCAAGCTCCCAGCATGTCCCTCGCTGCAGCTCCGCTGTGAGCTGTTCACCTGTGAAGCTTCCTGGCGATGACGTCATGCCGACTTGGAGGTCGGCCTGTACTGCGCTTGCGCAAGCGGCACTGTCAATCACCGCCATGTGGACCGGAAAGTACTGCGCAGACGCAGAACTACTGCACCTGCGCAATACACTCTGGTCCATGTGGAGGTGATTGACAGCGCAGCTCGCACAGGTGCAGTACAGGCCGACCTCCAAGTCGGCCTGACGTCATCGCCGGGGACCAGGAAGCTTTACAGGTGAATGGCTCACCGCGGAGCTGCAGCGAGGGACATGCTGGGAGCTTGGGGCTGGACAAAGCCCCGGGTAAGTAGCACTTATTGTTCTTAAAGCCCCCTGTTTCCCAGCCCCACCCCCTCACTGTACCATAGCCTTACCCCCTGCACGTCCATTCTGCTGCTGCTGGGCTGCTGCGCGATCCTGTGCCAGCCCAGTTAGCCTGGGAATCAATGAATGGGAACATACGCGAACAAACGCGAACCACCAAAAGTTCGCCTGGAACCGTTCGCAGACGAACCGTTCAGGCCATCTCTATTTGTCTTAGTAAATCAAGCCCATAGTGTAAAATGTGTATTTTTAATGTATTTTTTTTTACCACTTGATGTTTCCACAAACACTATTCTGTGTGTACAGAATAGTACAGTGTTCAAAGCTCACAGGAACAAGAATGATCATTGGCTTCTACTTGAAGCCATACTCATACCCTTATAGGTATGCTGATTGGCTCTGGGAAATCACATGTTCCCGTTCACCAATCACAGCAGTTTGGGTTCACGGCAGAGGCACACTAAAAATATCCTGTTCCCGTTAAAGGAGTCATCAGGGGCTTTTAAGAACAATAAGTGCTACTTACCCGGGGCTTCGTCCAGCCCCAAGCTCCCAGCATGTCCCTCGCTGCAGCTCCGCTGTGAGCCGTTCACCTGTGAAGCTTCCTGGCGATGACGTCATGCCGACTTGGAGGTCGGCCTGTACTGCGCTTGCGCAAGCGGCACTGTCAATCACCGCCATGTGGACCGGAAAGTACTGCGCAGACGCAGAACTACTGCACCTGCGCAATACACTCTGGTCCATGTGGAGGTGATTGACAGCGCAGCTCGCACAGGTGCAGTACAGGCCGACCTCCAAGTCGGCCTGACGTCATCGCCGGGGACCAGGAAGCTTTACAGGTGAATGGCTCACCGCGGAGCTGCAGCGAGCGACATGCTGAGAGCTTGGGGCTGTACAAAGCCCCGGGTAAGTAGCACTTATTGTTCTTAAAGCCCCCTGTTTCCCAGCCCCACCCCCTCACTGTGCCATAGCCTTACCCCCTGCACGTCCATTCTGCTGCTGCTGGGCTGCTGCGCGATCCTGTGCCAGCCCCGTTAGCCTGGGAATCAATGAATGGGAACAAACGCGAACCACCAAAAGTTCGCCTGGAACCGTTCGCAGACGAACCGTTCAGGCCATCTCTATTTGTCTTAGTAAATCAAGCCCATAGTGTAAAATGTGTATTTTTAATGTATTTTTTTTTACCACTTGATGTTTCCACAAACACTATTCTGTGTGTACAGAATAGTACAGTGTTCAAAGCTCACAGGAACAAGAATGATCATTGGCTTCTACTTGAAGCCATACTCATACCCTTATAGGCATGCTGATTGGCTCTGGGAAATCACATGTTCCCGTTCACCAATCACAGCAGTTTGGGTTCACGGCAGAGGCACACTAAAAATATCCTGTTCCCGTTAAAGGAGTCATCAGGGGCTTTTAAGAACAATAAGTGCTACTTACCCGGGGCTTCGTCCAGCCCCAAGCTCCCAGCATGTCCCTCGCTGCAGCTCCGCTGTGAGCCGTTCACCTGTGAAGCTTCCTGGCGATGACGTCATGCCGACTTGGAGGTCAGCCTGTACTGCGCTTGCGCAAGCGGCACTGTCAATCACCGCCATGTGGACCGGAAAGTACTGCGCAGACGCAGAACTACTGCACCTGCGCAATACACTCTGGTCCATGTGGAGGTGATTGACAGCGCAGCTCGCACAGGTGCAGTACAGGCCGACCTCCAAGTCGGCCTGACGTCATCGCCGGGGACCAGGAAGCTTTACAGGTGAATGGCTCACCGCGGAGCTGCAGCGAGGGACATGCTGGGAGCTTGGGGCTGGACAAAGCCCCGGGTAAGTAGCACTTATTGTTCTTAAAGCCCCCTGATGACTCCTTTAAGGGCAAAAAGGATGTTTTAATGCATCTTGTTGTCCTTAAATGGTTAAAGAAATATGCAGATTCCTATTACTCCTCTTCTTCTGATAGTAGTTCCTTGACTGCAAAGTTGATCCTGCAGCTATAGTATTTCCTAGGTCATGCCCCATGCCTTTCAGAAGAAGATCACAACACCTAATTTGCAGTTTTTCATTGTCTGTGTTAGCTTTTTTTATTACTATGAAAATAATGTACACAGGAACTGAACGTGTTTTCTTTCTAACAAGGCGTTCGTTTTTTTTTTTATTCTGTGCTTTAGTACCTCCAGAAAAACCAACCAATATCACCTGCTGGTCAAAGAACATGAAAGATCTCACCTGCAAGTGGGTTCCGGGTAGTGAAGGGGAGACCTACCTTCATACTAACTATACTCTGAAATACAAACTCAGGTACTGTGTTATTAGGAAATTCTTTCTCAAGAAATTGTCATGTTGTTGTTTCTTAGAAGAGAGATTTATTTAAGCTTTTTGCATGTATTTACTTCACATGGAAATAAATACTGTAGACTATAAGCATAACAATTTACTAATAATACATCCATAAAGAAAGGTTTAACTATGCATCAGTTTTTACATTGTGTAGCGTTATAGTAATTAAGATGTTTTCACTGACAGCATCATATTTAACTAATAGGAAACACTAAAAGAAAAAATCTCATATGTAAATGTAAAGATAATATCTTATATATAATGAATATTACAAGTAGTGTTTATAGCAGACTCTGTATGCATCCATCCATATTCATAAGCAAGCGATTTTGTTGTTCATATTTAGCTGTAACTTAAAGGATGAATGTTAGTGACATGGAGTCAGACATTCAAATGTAAATATGAGGGTTGATTATAAATGTTACTAGATTAATCTAGCAGACTGTTTATGTTCCAGATGGTATGGCAGAGATAATACATGTCAGGAGTATCACACAATGGGCCAGTATTCCTGCCACATCCCTAAGGATCTTGCACTTTTCACACCCTATGAGATCTGGGTGGAAGCTTCAAACAGACTGGGTTCCATCACCTCTGATATAATAACCCTGGACATACTTGATGTGGGTAAGATACATTACAGATAATGCTTATACTTTGATAAACAAAGTAGTATGCAGATGTTCTTGACATCTAATATTAATGTCTAATTATGGAGACAGAAAGGAGAAAAAATGCACACTGTGATACTAGTAGGTGAGGGCTCTAGGCCCTTTAGGAAAGGTCTCACCTGGTTGTGGAGGCTGGAGAAACCTGTATAGGTTTGCCAGCTGTCACACTTGTGTCCCTCTTATGCTGAGGACCTGGCTTGCATGGATATCCTCACGGTCTTGGATGGTGAACCTATCGGGATTCCACGGTGGTTATTTGGAACACCCTGCAGTGAGCGTGTAAACGTTTTTCTGCCTCGGCCGGTACGAGCCTGATTCCCTGGCTATGAGTGTAGTAGGAGATAAAAACAGCTAGCAAAGCAAGGTGGTGTTAGCCGCAATGATATGCAAAGGCTGTGTTTAAAAACTTCATTGCGACGCGTTTCCCAGGGGAGCACCCCTGCTTTATTAAGCACAAATCTAATGTCTAATGAATGTCTAATATGCAGACGTTCTTGACACAGCATACTGCTTACCCAAATTACTCACATAACAAATTCTTTCTAAATTGATAAATATGCATCCTTTCCCTGTTACAGTTTTACCAGTTTGTGATTACAACTAGGTATACTTATAAAAGTGTCAACTCTAGGCACAATTCAATTAATTTCTTTTAAACTATATCCAACAACTGTCACAATGTGTTGTCACCTCCTCAAACCCCCTCTATACTCACCTCTGAAACTTGCAGATGTCCTGGTAGGTATAAGGGTAAGTTTCAGGTTGGGTGGGCAAGTATAGGCAAGCTTGGGAGGATGGGAGGGAGAGGGGAGAAAACCTTCAAAAGCATGGATAGGCTGGCTCTATTTGTAATCTTACATCATTTTTATTTCATTTAAATAAAATATACTACATTAAAATGTATTATGTTTTTATATTTATTTTAGAAGTCTCGGGTTTCTATTTAACAATACTTGCATTTGTTTAGTGGAAAACTTGAAGTGGCATTTCACATGAAAGCAAATTTGCAGTGACATTTTCACTTTAGTTAAAAGTAAAATTATCTTTTTTATATTCATTTCAGTAGATATAGTTTGTTTAAAGTGTACCTGAGATGGGTGATTATAAAGAAAATATACGTACCTGGGGCTTCCTTCGCGCCCCCTCCCCCTGACCTGATTGCTTCCATGCAGTCCTCTTCTGCCTTTCCATTCGCCCACAACTGGCCCCAGAAAATCCTCCAGTCGAGCCCAGATGGCGCATGCGCAGTCCGGCCAGGCACACTCCTGGTGACATGAACACAATGGGAGCACATGCACAGCAAGGCTGCGCATGTGCAGTTTGCCCCGTACCAGAGGACTTTCCGGGGCCTATTGTGGGCAAATGGAGAGGCAGAAGAAGACAGCATGGGAGTGATCAGGCCATGGGGGGTTGAGGAAGCCACACATATGTATATTTTATTTGTAATCCACAATCTTAGGTTCCGTTTGAAGACACTTCTAAGGTCCCTTTGGCAATGTGTACATGCCTAATCATACTGGTATCTGAAAGATAATGGAATTTTTGTACAAATGTCCTGAGATGTCATATTTTGATTACTTGGCATTTCCAACCAATAAGTCAGATGAAAACCTGACTCTAGTTCCAGCTGCTCACTCGCCCTCCTCCACCCCCCATGTGAGCCCTGCCTGTCCTCTTCATTGGGGCAGTCACCAGACTCAAGTCTTAAAAAAAAATTCTCCTTCCATGCATATATTTACTAAGTGAAGAAGGAAACGAGCTCAAGCAAATTTCATGCTGTAGCGGCCACATAACCAATTCATGGACTAGCAAAGTTTTAAACCAGCAATATGGGTGCACTGGATTTACACATAAAAAGAAAGTACACACAAATACTCTAAGTGACAGACTTTGCTTATTATCACAGCCAAAGCTTTAATAAGCATACTGACTGTTGGCATTTGTCCAGAATTGCTGTTATTGCACAATTTGCTCAGAAATGTAACACTATTATAATAAAGTCGTCTTTATTATGCTTTGCCTTTTCTCAGCCTTTCTCAGGGGTTACATAAATAGACATGGAGTTATTCCACAAATGCAGGATTATGCAAGTAAACAGAAGAAAATAACAAAATAAAAGCAGGAATGCAAATAAATTAACCAATCCCTTATGCAAATGGTGACTTATAAGGCCAACTCCTATGAACTCAGCAATATGTAGGACAACATTTAGTAATACGTTTTGTAATAGATAAGGTTGTAATAGATCATGTTTCATTGTGTTCCTATAATAATATATACTACTTTATAGATACAAATACTTTTGGTACACATATTTAATAATTTATGAAATTAACCTCCCTGGTGGTTAATTTTTTTTTTTCAAATGGGCAAAAATCCTTTTTTTTTTAATTTTTTTTTTTGTTTCATGTAAAGCTACCAGAGTGGTCGCTACATGAAACACCACTAGAGGGTGCATGTGTCCCTCTAGTGCAATCGTCGCCGGCACTAATAGCAAACAGGGGAGCGCGTATATAACGCGTTCCCCTGTTTGGATTCTCCTGTCGCCATGGCGACGATCGGAATGACGTCATGGACGTCAGCCGACGTCCTGACGTCAGGCGCACCCGATCCAGCCCATAGCGCTGCCCGGAACTCATTGGTCCGGGCAGCACAGGGCTCTGGCGGCGGGGGGCCCTCTTTCACCGCTGCGTGCGGGCGATCAAGCTGTGCGCGCGGCTAGCAAAGTGCTGGCTGCGCGCACAGCACTTTGAATGGGGCGAATCGCCCCAATAGAGCCGGAGAAATCCTCCTGCGCGGCATAGCCCGACCTCAGCTCGGGCTTACCGCCAGGGAGGTTAATGAAATTGCAAAGAATACAAAATTGTTTTTTGAGCATTCTAGTTTTTGGAAGTTTGAGAGGTAGGTAATGTACATAATATTAGGATTTTTCCCACTAAATTTTTTTTCATAGTTGTCTAGGTTGAAAAAGACATGTGTCAATCCAGTTCAACCTCAAAAATCACCCCCCTGACTGGATCATGGTATCATCTTCCTTTATCTAGCAGTCATAGCTTTGCATTCCCTTCAATGTTAAGAAAGCACCCAAACCCTTTTTAAAGGCAAGTATAGGATTTGCCATAACTAATTCCTGTGGTACAATATTCCTACAATAAAATCTTTTTTTTCATGCATAGTCCATGGTACATGCTTTGGGATAAAAAGCTAATCTGCCAAGCTTTTAAATTGCCCATGGATGTATTACACAGGTTAATCAGGTCACCTCTCAGTCATCCTTTTTCCAAACTCAATAAGCCCAGTTTGTCCAACCTTTCTTGGTGAGATGTTTTATCTCACTGAATAATCTAGTGGCATGTTTTCGTACCTGTTCCAAAAAGGTCAATGTCCTACCTATAGTGTGGTGCCCAAAACTATGTCCCACACTCAAGATGTGGCCTCACAAGTGTTTTATACAGAGCGAGTAGTATACTAGTATCTTTTGATTTTACTTCCCATGCTATGCATGCTAAAATGTTATTAACTTTAACTACTGCTTGGCATTGTAGTTGGTTGCTTAACTTGTTACCAACCAGTATACCTAAGTCATACTTACATAGTTTGATTAAAAGAAAACTTCAGCAAGTTTACATATATTACTGTATATATTTATATGTACAACATTGTCCTGCACCTTCACATGTCTCAGTTGATACAGGAGAGGTACAAAAAAAAATACAAGGCTTGCACCAATTAGGGAAAAAAATCCTTCCCAACTCCAGATGGCAATCAGATAAAAGTCCCTCGGTCATCTTCCTAGGAAATTACCTACTAATAGCCATAGATGCCCTTCAATGCAAAGAAGGACATTTAGAATATAGAATGTATATTTTTTCTACACATCAACGTGAATAAATGGATCTGGAATTGAAAACATACAGTATTATTAAACAACTTTAAGTATAATTTAAGTTTGTCTTTTGACTTAATTGTACAATACATGGACATTTTAGTAAAATAATGAAACACTGAACTTTACAGAAGTTGATGCAAGTTAGACATGTAACCGTGTCCTAAATATTTATGCAGTTACCACAGATCCACCTTCAGATGTCTATGTTAGTCGTGTTGGAGACTTAGAAGATCAACTGAGTGTTCGATGGAGTTCACCTCCTGCTTTGAAGGACTTTCTTTTTCAAGCAAAATACCAGATTCGATACAGAGTTGAAGATAGTTCAGAGTGGAAGGTGAGGAAAGTTTGATGGCATGCTTAGCTACTAACCTTTACAACATTTTATATGGTTGTAAGTTTTCACCCCACATACCACATGGTATTTCTATAAGCAGTACTGTTCAGGTTTTCTAGACATTTTCCATCATTTAGAGTACAAAATATGCTCATTAAAACACAATAGTGAAATGTACACTTTGACTTGTACAAAGCTATATATGACATGTCTGAGGTCTGATATGTGTTAACTATTTATCCTTTTCATTTGGATGTACATTTAATTAACTGCTGCCGACTCTGTTTTGTGGCGTACATGAAAAAAGGGTGCCAGGAAAAAAGGGCCTGGCTAGATAACGAAATCTCAATGAGGATAAACATTGTTAATGAAATTGGTTAACGATAAATATCATTTTAAAACAGACACGAGATACGAAAAAATATTACCTTAAACATCGTACGTAATTAAGCAATACAGCTTAACCAAACCCTACTCTCACACAGAACCCTCCTCTGGAGTTGCCTAAACCTAACCACTCCCCTGGTGGTGCCTAATCCTAACCACTCCCCGGTGGTGCATAACCCTAACCACCCCCAGTGATGCCTAACCCTAACCACCCCCCAGTGGTGTCTAACCCTAACCCCCCCGGTGGTACCAAACCCTAACCACCCCCCTGGTTGTGCTTACCCCTAACCACCTCCAGGTGGTGCCTAACCCTAACCACAACCACAGTGGTGCCTAACCTTAACCACTCCCCCTGCAGAAACACCCTTACACACATACAAATGATAATATCTTTGATAATGTAAAATCTGTACATACAAACAAACTAATATGACAAAACTATAATGTTACTAGCTTCAAAAACATACTTCAAAAACTTTAATATTCTAATGCTGTTAACGTTATTTATTGGGCGTCCTTTTTTCTACTGTGGACGCCGTATTACCGAAAAATGTATTAGAGTCTATGGCGGCGCCCTTTTTGTCCACTAGCCATCGGTGCCCTTTTTTCCTGCTTCCCTTTTGTGGATTAAAAGTAACGATGGCTTACGTTGTTCTTGGATCTTCGTGACCCCTAGTGCATGGGTTGAGAATTGTTACCTTTCCTTGACGTGCACATTAGACAGATTTTCAATAGTTTTACATATTTTTGGTTTTTTTGCTCTGTATTTGGTGTGTGTGTGGGGGGGAGGTTAAGGCTAGGCATCAGGAAGAGGGTTTGCAGGAGGCAACTAAATGTAGGGTTCAGGAAGGGAGGTTTTAAGGTTAGGCATTAGGAGAGGGTGGAGTTGAGTTAGGATAAGGCATTGGCAGGGGCAGTGGTTAGAGTTAGAAATCGGCATGGGAGGTGGTTGGGGTTAGGCATTGGAGGGGAGGGTTCTGTGTGAAAGTAGGGTTTAGCTATAGTAAGACATTGGTAACATTTACCAATATTTTACTATCAAAATTACCACTGTAAAATAGATGAATATTGGTAAATGTCACTAATATTCTATTACTGGCCATTTCCTGGCGCCTTTATTTTGTGAATACGTCCTGCAGGTTGTCAAACTCACAGCCAGATTTTGCTTAGAAATCAACGGTTTAGATTTTTTTCCCCCGATGTTTGATATCTTCAGCTTTCTTAACCTCCTGAGCGGTATGGACGAGCTCAGCTCGTCCATCACCGCCGGAGGCTGCCGCTCAGGCCCTGCTGGGCCGATTTTCTTCAAATAAAAAGCAGCACACGCAGCCGGCACTTTGCCAGCCGCGTGTGCTGCCTGATTGCCGC